>NC_069506.1:219433625-219530270 GCF_027579735.1 Bombina bombina
TGCTAGAAGAGTTTCAGAGTTATCTGCTCTGCAGTGTTCTCCTTATCTGGTGTTCCATGCAGATAAGGTGGTTTTGCGTACTAAACCTGGTTTTCTTCCGAAAGTTGTTTCTAACAAAAATATTAACCAGGAGATAGTTGTGCCTTCTTTGTGTCCGAATCCAGTTTCAAAGAAGGAACGTTTGTTGCACAATTTGGATGTAGTTCGTGCTCTAAAATTCTATTTAGAGGCTACAAAGGATTTCAGACAAACATCTTCCTTGTTTGTTGTTTACTCTGGTAAAAGGAGAGCTCAAAAAGCAACTTCTACCTCTCTCTCTTTTTGGCTTAAAAGCATCATCCGATTGGCTTATGAGACTGCCGGACGGCAGCCTCCTGAAAGAATCACAGCTCACTCCACTAGGGCTGTGGCTTCCACATGGGCCTTCAAGAACGAGGCTTCTGTTGATCAGATATGTAAGGCAGCGACTTGGTCTTCACTGCACACTTTTACCAAATTTTACAAATTTGATACTTTTGCTTCTTCTGAGGCTATTTTTGGGAGAAAGGTTTTGCAAACCGTGGTGCCTTCCATCTAGGTGACCTGATTTGCTCCCTCCCATCATCCGTGTCCTAAAGCTTTGGTATTGGTTCCCACAAGTAAGGATGACGCCGTGGACCGGACACACCTATGTTGGAGAAAACAGAATTTATGCTTACCTGATAAATTACTTTCTCCAACGGTGTGTCCGGTCCACGGCCCGCCCTGGTTTTTTAATCAGGTCTGATGAATTATTTTCTCTAACTACAGTCACCACGGTATCATATGATTTCTCCTATGCAAATATTCCTCCTTTACGTCGGTCGAATGACTGGGGAAGGCGGAGCCTAGGAGGGATCATGTGACCAGCTTTGCTGGGCTCTTTGCCATTTCCTGTTGGGGAAGAGAATATCCCACAAGTAAGGATGACGCCGTGGACCGGACACACCGTTGGAGAAAGTAATTTATCAGGTAAGCATAAATTCTGTTTTTTTTGTAAAGGTTGACACCTTGATCCAGCTTCGCAAGTTGATTACTTGCAAAATTCACCATAAGATTTGGCGCACATACATTTACTGGGTTTCCTTGAAATAAAATGAGTTTCCCTCCCCGTATTATGTCTTTTTTTCTACACGATGGTCTGGAGAAGGGTTTGTCAGTCAGTTCCCTAAAGGGTAAGATTTCTGCCCTGTCCTGTTACATAAACGTTTGGCCTATTTACCAGATGTTCATTCCTTTGTTCAGGCACTGGTCAGAATCAGGCCTGTGTTCAAACCTGTTGCTCCTCCCTGGAGCCTTAACCTTGTTCTTCGGGTTCTGCAGCAGGCTCCGTTTAAGCCTCTGCATTCTATTGATATTAAGTTGTCTTGGAAAGTTTCGTTTTTACAAGCTAGCTCTTCTGCTCGTAGAGTCTCTGAACTTTCGTTTCGACAGCGATTCCCTTTATCTTGTTTTCCATGTGGATAAGGCGGTCCTTCGTACCAAATTGGGATTTCTTCCTTAGGTGGTTTCGGACTGCTATATCAATCAGGGAATTGTTGTTCCTTCTCTGTGTCCTAATACTTCTCAAAGAAAGTCTTTTACACAACCTGGATGTGGTTTGTACTCTCAAATTCTATTTCCAGGATATCTTCTGCCCTTTTTGTAGTGTTTGCTGGCAAACGTAAGGGCCAGAAGGCCACGTCTACTACTTTCTTTTAGTGTCATTTGGTTGGTTTGAGACAGCTGGTCAGCATCCTCCTGAGATGATTACGGCTCATTCATCTAGGGCTGTTTCTTCTTCCTGGGACTTTAAAAATAAGACTTCTGTAGAGCAAATTTGTAAGGCGGCCACTTGGTCCTCGTTGCATACTTTCTCTGAATTTTACAAATTCAATGTTTTTGCCTCAGCTGAGGCTTCCTTTGGGAGACAGGTTCTTCAAATGGTGCTGCCCTTGGTTTAGGTCCGCCTGTCTTGTTTCTCCCTCCCTTTCCATTCTGTGTCCTCTAGCTTGGGCATTGGTTCCCACTAGTAATTAGAATGGATTCGTTGACTCTCCATGCCATTTAAAAATTAAACGAAATTCATGCTTACCTGATAAATTATTTTCATTCCTGGCATGGAGAGTCCGCGAACCCGCCCTTTAAGACTGCTTTTATTTTTGTTTTGTTTTCTAAACTTCAGGCACCTCTATACCCTTTGTGGTCTCTTCTCTTTCCATATTCCCTCAGCTGAATGACTGTGGGTTATGGGAAGTGGGAGGGTACTTATAGCTTTGCTGGGGTGTTTTTGCCGCCTCCTGGTGGCCAGGAGTTGAATTCCCACTAGTAATTACAATGGATTTGTGGACTCTAAATGCTAGGAAAGAAAATAATTTATCAGGTAAGCATACATTTTGTTTTTCAGTGAGGTGATATTTACTCCTCTTAGCCAGGCCACCTGGCATTATGCCGGATAGCTAGCACGCTATTGGTTAAAATCAATTTAGTGATAAAGTAGCGTTCTGCTGTGGGCTGCTTGAGGCGCTCAGCGTGTCGAACGCTGCAGACAAAGTAACTTTCAGCATGAAGTATTTTATATTTCATGACGGAAAGTCGCCTTGATATGTTGCACTGGCAAATCTTAGAGTTTCAAAAATACTAGGATTTACTATCACTTTAATGAACGTGAACTGTTCAACTAGAATGACAAGTCATCTAAAACATATTAAAGGGAAAATACTTTTTACAATACATTCACTTTCATGCTTCATTAAATGTATTTTTCTGGTTGTTCATGTATTTTAAAAGGATTTGAAAGTGATATGCCCTTTCCATTTCAAAACAAAAATGTTAAATAAAATACCTACTTTGCTTAACTTTCTAATCCTATACACTATTCAGGAATAGATTGCTCTCTGCAACCATTTGGAGGATACCCTGTCAGAGGTGTAGCACTGTGTTTGTCTATGCATGTGACTTGAGCAAAAAACAAACAAACAAAAAACAGTTGAGTTTGTGGTGCAGGATGAGTGTGCAAAGTTCATGCTTTATTATAGCTAAGGTAGTCTTCCTTGTAATGCATTCTGGAGCAGTGTTTTCCACATCTAGTCCTCAAGCTTCAAATGTTTGTGACATTTGTATGTTTTGTTAGGCTCAAATTCTAACAAAAGAAAACGAGGTGGAACCAAAAAGAGGAGCCTATGCCCTAAACCTAAGAGAAGCAAAGTTAGCAGCACTCCTCAGCAGGCACAGGCAGGACTGAATAAAGTGACATGTGGTAAGTTCTTAAAGCTCCCCATTTTGACATTGAGAACTTTGTTCTAAAGAGAAACTTTCCCACAAGTATGTTTCTTGTGGATGAGAATGAATGTGTGGTGTGAATTTCATCCAATACAGTTAATGTCTCCTACGTTTGAAGTATACAGTTACTGAGCGGGCATTGCAGTCTTTGAATATATTCTTTTTGGCTTTAATTTTTTTTTTTAAAAAAGGTTCCATTCTATGCAGTGCTGTTTAAAAATCATTATGAATGATACTTTCATTGCAAAATCAGACTGCATGCTTTTAACCCCTTATAATGGAGACGACCTTTATTTTGATTTAAGGTCCTTTGACGTATCTAATCCTACTCATTCACATGCCTTTTTATTCATTGAACTTCCTCTTCAGCTCAAAGTTATGATTAATGAAGCTATATTCTAATTACCGCTCCATTGGAATAATGTCCTTAGAACAGTGATATAAAAAATACTTCTTCAAAACACTGCACCCAGCTATTTATCAGACATTTTACATAATGCATAACTGACCATTACAGGTCATAAATTTAAAAAATAGTAATTTCAGACTTTTCCTAACTCCGAATTGCAGTGTTTGTTAACACATTTTTGTTTCACCCTTCATCATTGCCCTCATGTAGCTCTGTAATGTCTGTAAGTGTTTTGCTCTGCTTGTTTCTTCAGACAAAGAATATTGAAATAAACATTCTCAAACTGGTATTTTGAGGCATCAATTCTAGTTATGTCATTGGTATTTAAGAGCCAACTTTTCCAGACTATAACATGTTCTACACATTTGACCTTTCTGCCTATCACGTTAAAGGGATATTTTAATGCTGCATAGAACTCTTCAAGTAAACACACAGTTCAAAAGCTATTCATATTTTAAAGTTCTGATACTCACTGGAAGTCAGGCTCCGATGTTAGGACATCAAATTTAAATAGTGACAGGTGGTGTGTGTGTTCACTCCATTTTAGTTTTTGTCATAATCAGATTGTGACTTTGCATTTGCACACTCGGGTGCAGAATTTCTGAAAAAGTGACCTCTGATGTAGTTAATTGTGAGCTCTATAAGTTATGTGCAAAAAGAGGATTATGGCTGTATTTGTCAACTCAGCCGAGGAAGTAAAAAATGCCATAGAGCTTTATAATTTTAACAGCTTAATGACTTGATCTGTACTATTTCTATTAATGTTTTTTTGCAAAATAAAATGTCCCTTTAATGAGCAAGGAAGTTACAATTATTTGGATTATTGATCTTATTCTTACTACCAGGTTTAATGGACTTGCAAAGAGATTGTGTACACATGTCATTGGTGCTCCCTTTTGCAAATTTCTTACACTGTACAAAGATTTAGATATGTTAGGCTTGCTTATTCAAATCCTCTCTAATTTTTTTTTTTTTATTTATAAATAACTTCTACAATCAAATGTCTAGCTTAACATACTAGATACAGTTTTGTATAGAATAATCTTATGTTAACTAGAATACAACTTATTTTGCAGTCATGGACATTTTACTGAATATTTTTTTTATCTACACAGTCCTTGCACAGTTGGCTGCATGTGTATTTTAAGACACAACCATTTATCTACCTCCATTCTGTATTGCTGCCTCAAATACCATGTGTAAAACAATTTCTCAAAAAGATAACACAAGCCTTGAATATCTAAATGGATTTTAGTTAACCCATGCCCCTATTCTCTTTCCATTTTATCAGTCCATACTAAGGTAAGAGCACTATCTTAACGTGTTTTGTGCTTATGTTTATGCTACAAACTTTCTCGTATCTTAACAATTACAGGAAATGAGTTCTAAAGAAGAAATTTAAAAAAATACACACATTAAACCACCAAACCTGTGATAACTACATGGATGAAACAGTAAGACCTTTCAATTTTCCAACTCGAAAATCGTGTGTGCTTCCCCTACCCACCAGTTTTAACCCTTTCAATGCTGGAGAGTTGGTTGTATATTATGGTATCTCCAGTATAAAATGTTTTTTTTTTTTTTTTTTAATTTTATTTTGTGTTTTGCCTTTTATATATTAAAATGTGAACGTCCAGGAAATGGGCGCTTTAGCTTTTCTTTAGGTATAACATTTATCAGTGACTTTTACCTACTTACACTCCTCAGTTTAATGTGATTTGTTGCTATGCTCCTCTGCCGACTTTTTTTTTTAAAATTTAAATTCCAGGTGTACTGAGCAAAGGTTGATGGTTGAGAGAATGTCTCTCAAAAACAGAAATCATGATCATGAGCTCAACCGTTCTCAAACAAGCTTACTAAAAAGGTAAATGTATGCCTTCTAAATGTGAGGGACAGATGAGGGAAATGGCATCTGCCAAGCACCTATCAACATGAATGGGCCAGCAGCACTTGTGCTCTCACTATTGCATGCAGCTAAAGGGATAATGTATTAATACCCTGGGTGGGGCATTTATGCCAGTACATTTTCGTCAGTACATTTTTCAATATTGTATTTTTATTTACCACCCTATTTAGTATAGTAATGGAACATATGAAATCTGCTAGTTTTTTTTTTTTTCTAGTCCTCATGTTTTGAATTTAGAATACTAATCTAAAAATAGGTTGTTGCATTATTTTTAAACTATATACACGTGTATATATTTTTGCCTTCTCCATAATATTTGCATAGAGCAATAGTGTAAATTTGGCCTTGCCAATGTGATTAGTCCTGCAGATACCAAAAAATAGGTTTATTGCTTCATATTAATTGAAATACACATTTAATTCAAAGCACTCTACTCTGTCAAATTTAACCTTGCAGTATGTGTGTTACCACAGCTATATATAGAGAGAGAAAACACAAGGAACTTAAAGGGACATAAAACATGTTGAGATCTGTGCATATCATAAAAGGGCTAGCTAATTAAAAATAGTTTGCATATTTTTTTTTTCTCCAACATAGGTGTGTCCGGTCCACGGCGTCATCCTTACTTGTGGGATATTCTCTTCCCCAACAGGAAATGGCAAAGAGCCCAGCAAAGCTGGTCACATGATCCCTCCTAGGCTCCGCCTTCCCCAGTCATTCTCTTTACCGTTGCACAGGCAACATCTCCACGGAGATGGCTTAGAGTTTTTTTGGTGTTTAAATGTAGTTTTTATTCTTCAATCAAGAGTTTATTTTAAAATAGTGCTGGTATGTACTATTTACTCTGAAACAGAAAAGAGATGAAGATTTCTGTTTGTAAGAGGAAAATGATTTTAGCAACCGTTACTAAAATCGATGGCTGGTTCCACACAGGACTGTTGAGAGGAATTAACTTCAGTTGGGGGAAACAGTGAGCAGACTTTTGCTGCTTGAGGTATGACACATTTCTAACAAGACTTGGTAATGCTGGAAGCTGTCATTTTCCCTATGGGATCCGGTAAGCCATTTTTATTAAATAAGAATAAAGGGCTTCACAAGGGCTTTAAAGACTGGTAGACATTTTTCTGGGCTAAAACGATTGATTTATAAGCATTTTTAATAGTTTATAGCTTTGAGGAGTTATTTTATTCTTGGGAATTATGTTAAAGAAACGGCAGTCACTGTATTGGACACCTTTTTCACTGGGGGCCTTCTCTAATCATAGGCAGAGCCTCATTTTCGCGCCACTAATGCGCAGTTGTTTTTGGGAAGCAAGGCATGCAGATGCATGTGTGAGGAGCTCAGATACATAGAAAAAGCTTTCTGAAGGCGTCATTTGGTATCGTATTCCCCTCTGGGCTTGGTTGGGTCTCAGCAAAGCAGATACCAGGGACTGTATAGGGGTTAAATATAAAAACGGCTCCGGTTCCGTTATTTTAAGAGTTAAAGCTTTCAAATTTGGTGTGCAATACTTTTAAGGCTTTAAGACACTGTGGTGAAATTTTGGTGAATTTTGAACAATTCCTTCATGTTTTTTCGCAATTGCAGTAATAAAGTGTGTTCAGTTTAAAATTTAAAGTGACAGTAACGGTTTTATTTCAAAACGTTTTTTGTACTTTCTTATCAAGTTTATGCCTGTTTAACATGTCTGAACTACCAGATAGACTGTGTTCTGAATGTGGGGAAGCCAGAATTCCTATTCATTTAAATAAATGTGATTTATGTGATAATGACAATGATGCCCAAGATGATTCCTCAAGTGAGGGGAGTAAGCATGGTACTGCATCATTCCCTCCTTCGTCTACACGAGTCTTGCCCACTCAGGAGGCCCCTAGTACATCTAGCGCGCCAATACTCCTTACTATGCAACAATTAACGGCTGTAATGGATAATTCTGTCAAAAACATTTTAGCCAAAATGAACCCTTGACAGCGTAAGCGTGGATGCTCTGTTTTAGTTACTGAAGAGCATGACGACGCTGATATTAATATCTCTGAAGGGCCCCTAAACCAATCTGAGGGGGCCAGGGAGGTTTTGTCTGAGGGAGAAATTACTGATTTAGGGAACATTTCTCAGCAGGCTGAATCTGATGTGATTACTTTTAAATTTAAATTGGAACATCTCCGCATTTGCTTAAGGAGGTATTATCCACTCTGGATGATTGTGAAAATTTGGTCATCCAGAGAAACTATGTAAGATGGACAAGTTCCTAGAGGTGCCGGGGCTCCCAGAAGCTTTTCCTATACCCAAGCGGGTGGCGGACATTGTAATAAAGAATGGGAAAGGCCCGGTATTCCTTTCGTCCCTCCCCCCATATTTAAAAATTGTTTCCTATGGTCGACCCCAGAAAGGACTTATGGCAGTCAGTCCCCAAGGTCGAGGGAGCGGTTTCTACTTTAAACAAACGCACCACTATTCCCATAGAGATAGTTGTGCTTTCAAAGATCCTATGGATAAAAAATTAGAGGGTTTGCTTAAAAAGATGTTTGTTCAGCAAGGTTACCTTCTACAACCAATTTCATGCATTGTTCCTGTCACTACAGCAGCGTGTTTCTGGTTCGATGAACTAGAAAAGTCGCTCAATAAAGATTCTTCTTATGAGGAGATTATGGACAGAGTTCACGCTCTTAAATTGGCTAACTCTTTTACTTTAGACGCCACTTTGCAATTAGCTAGATTAGCGGCGAAAAATTCAGGGTTTGCTATTGTGGCGCGCAGAGCGCTTTGGCTAAAATCTTGGTCAGCGGATGCGTCTTCCAAGAACAAATTGCTTAACATACCTTTCAAGGGGAAAACGCTGTTCGGCCCTGACTTGAAAGAGATTATTTCAGATATCACTGGGGGTAAGGGCCACGCCCTTCCTCAGGATAGGTCTTTTAAGGCTAAAAATAAACCAAATTTTCGTCCCTTTCGCAGAAACGGACCAGCCTCAAGTTCTACATCCTCTAAGCAAGAGGGTAATACTTCTCAAACCAAGCCAGCCTGGAGGCCAATGCAAGGCTGGAACAAGGGAAAGCAGGCCAAGAAACCTGCCACTGCTACCAAGACAGCATGAAATATTGGCCCCCGATCCGGGACCGGATCTGGTGGGGGGCAGACTCTCTCTCTTCGCTCAGGCTTGGGCAAGAGATGTTCTGGATCCTTGGGCGCTAGAAATAGTCTCCCAGGGTTATCTTCTGGAATTCAAGGGACTTCCCCCAAGGGGGAGGTTCCACAGGTCTCAGTTGTCTTCAGACCACATAAAAAGACAGGCGTTCTTACATTGTGTAGAAGACCTGTTAAAAATGGGAGTGATTCATCCTGTTCCATTGAGAGAACAAGGGATGGGGTTCTACTCCAATCTGTTCATAGTTCCCAAAAAAGAGGGAACGTTCAGACCAATCCTAGATCTCAAGATCTTAAACAAATTTCTCAAGGTCCCATCGTTCAAGATGGAAACCATTCGAACTATCCTTCCTTCCATCCAGGAAGGTCAATTCATGTCCACGGTGGATTTAAAGGATGCGTATCTACATATTCCTATCCACAAGGAACATCATCGGTTCCTAAGGTTCGCCTTTCTGGACAAGCATTACCAGTTTGTGGCACTTCCATTCGGATTAGCCACTGCTCCAAGAATTTTCACAAAGGTACTAGGGTCCCTTCTAGCGGTGCTAAGACCAAGGGGCATTGCAGTAGTACCTTACTTGGACGACATACTGATTCAAGCGTCGTCTCTACCACAAGCAAAGGCTCATACGGACATTGTCCTGGCCTTTCTCAGATCTCACGGGTGGAAAGTGAACGTAGAAAAAAGTTCTCTATCTCCGTCAACAAGAGTTCCCTTCTTGGGAACAATAATAGACTCCTTAGAAATGAGGATTTTTCTGACAGTGGCCAGAAAATCAAAACTTCTAAGCTCTTGTCAAGTACTTCATTCTGTTCTTCTTCCTTCCATAGCGCAGTGCATGGAAGTAATAGGTTTGATGGTCGCGGCAATGGACATAGTTCCTTTTGCGCGAATTCATCTAAGACCATTACAACTGTGCATGCTCAGTCAGTGGAATGGGGACTATACAGACTTATCTCCAAAGATACAAGTAAATCAGAGGACCAGAGACTCACTCCGTTGGTGGCTGTCCCTGGACAACCTGTCACGAGGGATGACATTCCGCAGACCAGAGTGGGTCATTGTCACGACCGACGCCAGTCTGATGGGCTGGGGCGCGGTCTGGGGATCCCTGAAAGCTCAGGGTCTTTGGTCTCGGGAAGAATCTCTTCTACCGATAAATATTCTGGAACTGAGAGCGATATTCAATGCTCTCAAGGCTTGGCCTCAGCTAGCGAGGACCAAGTTTATACGGTTTCAATCAGACAACATGACGACTGTTGCGTACATCAACCATCAGGGGGGAACAAGGAGTTCCCTAGCGATGGAAGAAGTGACCAAGATCATTCTATGGGCGGAGTCTCACTCCTGCCACCTGTCTGCTATCCACATCCCGGGAGTGGAAAATTGGGAAGCGGATTTTCTGAGTCGTCAGACATTGCATCCGGGGGAGTGGGAACTCCATCCGGAAATCTTTGCCCAAGTCACTCAACTATGGGGCATTCCAGACATGGATCTGATGGCCTCTCGTCAGAACTTCAAAGTTCCTTGCTACGGGTCCAGATCCAGGGATCCCAAGGCGGCTCTAGTGGATGCACTAGTAGCACCTTGGACCTTCAAACTAGCTTATGTGTTCCCGCCGTTCCCTCTCATCCCCAGGCTGGTAGCCAGGATCAATCCGGAGAGGGCGTCGGTGATCTTGATAGCTCCTGCGTGGCCACGCAGGACTTGGTATGCAGATCTGGTGAATATGTCATCGGCTCCACCTTGGAAGCTACCTTTGAGACGAGACCTTCTTGTTCAGGGTCCGTTCGAACATCCGAATCTGGTTTCACTCCAGCTGACTGCTTGGAGATTGAACGCTTGATTTTATCGAAGCGAGGTTTCTCAGATTCTGTTATCGATACTCTTGTTCAGGCCAGAAAGCCTGTAACTAGAAAGATTTACCACAAAATTTGGAAAAAATATATCTGTTGGTGTGAATCTAAAGGATTCCCTTGGGACAAGGTTAAGATTCCTAGGATTCTATCCTTCCTTCAAGAAGGATTGGAAAAAGGATTATCGGCAAGTTCCCTGAAGGGACAGATTTCTGCCTTGTCGGTGTTACTTCACAAAAAACTGGCAGCTGTGCCAGATGTTCAAGCCTTTGTTCAGGCTCTGGTTAGAATCAAGCCTGTTTACAAACCTTTGACTCCTCCTTGGAGTCTCAATTTAGTTCTTTCAGTTCTTCAGGGGGTTCCGTTTGAACCCTTACATTCCGTTGATATTAAGTTATTATCTTGGAAAGTTTTGTTTTTAGTTGCAATTTCTTCTGCTAGAAGAGTTTCAGAATTATCTGCTCTGCAGTGTTCTCCTCCTTATCTGGTGTTCCATGCAGATAAGGTGGTTTTACGTACTAAACCTGGTTTTCTTCCAAAAGTTGTTTCTAACAAAAACATTAACCAGGAGATTAGTCGTACCTTCTCTGTGTCCGAAACCAGTTTCAAAGAAGGAACGCTTGTTACACAATTTGGATGTTGTTCGCTGCTCTAAAATTCTATTTAGATGCTACAAAGGATTTTAGACAAACATCTTCCTTGTTTGTTGTTTATTCAGGTAAAAGGAGAGGTCAAAAAGCAACTTCTACCTCTCTCTCTTTTTGGATTAAAAGCATCATCAGATTGGCTTACGAGACTGCCGGACGGCAGCCTCCCGAAAGAATCACAGCTCATTCCACTAGGGCTGTGGCTTCCACATGGGCCTTCAAGAACGAGGCTTCTGTTGATCAGATATGTAGGGCAGCGACTTGGTCTTCACTGCACACTTTTACCAAATTTTACAAGTTTGATACTTTTGCTTCTTCTGAGGCTATTTTTGGGAGAAAGGTTTTGCAAGCCGTGGTGCCTTCCATTTAGGTGACCTGATTTGCTCCCTCCCTTCATCCGTGTCCTAAAGCTTTGGTATTGGTTCCCACAAGTAAGGATGACGCCGTGGACCGGACACACCTATGTTGGAGAAAACAGAATTTATGTTTACCTGATAAATTTCTTTCTCCAACGGTGTGTCCGGTCCACGGCCCGCCCTGGTTTTTTAATCAGGTCTGATAATTTATTTTCTTTAACTACAGTCACCACGGTACCATATGGTTTCTCCTATGCTATTATTCCTCCTTAACGTCGGTCGAATGACTGGGGTAGGCGGAGCCTAGGAGGGATCATGTGACCAGCTTTGCTGGGCTCTTTGCCATTTCCTGTTGGGGAAGAGAATATCCCACAAGTAAGGATGACGCCGTGGACCGGACACACCGTTGGAGAAAGAAATTTATCAGGTAAACATAAATTCTGTTTTTTGCCTTCTCCATAATATTTGCATAGAGCAATAGTGTAAATTTGGCCTTGCCAATGTGATTAGTCCTGCAGATACCAAAAAATAATAGGTTTATTGCTTCATATTAATTGAAATACACATTTAATTCAAAGCACTCTACTCTGTCAAATTTAACCTTGCAGTATGTGTGTTACCACAGCTATATATAGAGAGAGAAAACACAAGGAACTTAAAGGGACATAAAACATGTTGAGATCTGTGCATATCATAAAAGGGCTAGCTAATTAAAAATAGTTTGCATATTTTTTTTTTTTTTAATTTTAAAAATAAATAAGCAAAATGAATTACATAGCTAAGCTGCCTGGAGCAGCCAACTCCACCCCCCTTATCAGTGTTTAGACACAGGCATTGTATTTCAATTGAGTTCACAGTATCTAGGCATGCTCCAGCAGATAATCTCTATGCACTTTTGCATTCTACCAAAACAATAGACATAGATACTCCATAGAAGGAAATGTGTGGGGGAAGTTAGAGCTTTACAATTCAGAAACTAAAAAGAAAGGGTTAATGGCGAGGCACTGCAATATAAATTTGCAGGTAAAGTAATTAAAGTAAACAAAGAAAAAGTATAGAATACAGATAAGCACTCCCCTCTTGAATAGAACTGCTGCCTTCCAACAGTCTCTCTCAAAAGCTGTTAAATCGATATAGGTTGTAGAAGGGAGGCGCTGATTTGTAGGAGATTCCTGAAGATTCCACTCTGTATTCCACGGTTCCTCCAAAAGGACTGTTTGGAAACACTACCCCAATGTGATATTTTCTAACACCTTCCAAACACGTGTAAAATACTCACAGAATAGTATTATAAAGCTAAATAAAGCTACTTTTCTATACTTAAATAAGTTTTGTGTCTATCTTTCCTGACCGTTTGTGGAGCCGTTTTATTCAATATTATTATACACAGTCATTTTGGAGGAATCGTGGAATACAGAGCGGAATCTGACTTTGTGGAGCCGTTTATTCAATACTATTCTGTGAGTATTTTACTTGTTTGTAAGGGGTTAGAAAATATCACATTGGCGTAGTGTTTCCAAACAGACACAGTCCTTGTGGAGGAACCGTGGAATACAGAGTGGAATCTTCAGGAATCCCCTACGAATCAGCGCCTCTGTCTACAACCTATAAAGTAATTAAAGTACATATGATATTTTTCCCTCTATCCCAACTTGTTTTATGTCTTGTTTTTCTGTTATCACAGAGTGTAATAGTGTTTTTTTTTGTCATGGAAGGTAGCTGGAGTCTAGACGGAGACGTTCACCTAATATTAAAGATAGTCAAAAGCCTAATTTGCTGCTTATCTTTATCCAGTGTATAAAGAAATTATTGTCCTGTTAATTTAAATGTTCTGTTATAGCTTCACAAATAAGATCACTTTGGGTGGAACTAAAATATAAATAAATTGTACTATATAATTTTATGTAGCAAGAGTGTAGTATACTAAGGCTTACTCTTGTAACTAGAAAATACCTTATAGGGTCAATAAACACCTTTAAATTATCAAAGTGGATGAGTTTTAAAAGTTTTGAATGCATTAATATCTTGTTTGCTACAATTGTTTAATAGCCAAATTCCACCCACCACTTTTCTTCTTTGTAAGAGCCAGTTAGAAGTTGTTGCTGTAGTACACAGAAAAGTCTGTGCTCTTCTTGTTGCCAATACTGGAAAACATAATTTCTTTTTAATCACACAAGTCCACGGGTCATCTTAATTACTAATGGGATATTCACCTCCTGGTCAGCAGGAGGCGGCAAAGGGCACCACAGCTGTTAAATATCACCTCCCAAACCAGTCATTCTCTTTGCCTACGTTAGTGATAGGAAGTGGTAAAGTGAGGTGTTAGAAAAGATTCTTCAATCAAGAGTTTATTATTTTCAAAGCGGTGCAAGATTGTGTTGCTTTGTCCTAAGGTGTAGCCGTAGTCCACATCAGTATCTTCAGTAGGGCAGTGGTGGCTTTAGAGCAATGAGAACTGGTGGAACATAATTCTCACTGTGCCTCTCATAATGTTTTATGCTCCCTAATTGTAAAGATCTTAGGGGAAATACTCAGTCTCTTTTATTCCACAGGCCTATGTGAGGGAGAGGACCTCTCAAGCCGGGTGAGATGCCTTGCTTTCTGGCATTAATCATGTAAGTGCTTACTTTATTTATTTTGAAAAGTGGGCACTATTTTACTTCAAGAAAGCTTTTAGGCTTTATTATATTTATTGGGACATTATCCTTTCTGATGTAGGGGATTCAGTGTTTAGACAGCATAGCGGGCACTGGGGCTTACACTGCTGCGTAATTCAATTCTGTTTTGGCGTTTCCACTGCTCCCGGCGGTTTTACAATAATACCGACCGGGAGATTAAGAGACGCCCACGAGGGCTGGGCTAAGTGTGACATACTCTCACATTGTGCGCCATTTCTCTTGCATCTACAGAGGTGACACAGTTCAGGCCGACTAGACATGCTTGTTTTCATGCTAGACAAGCGTTTCTAGATTTTTTATATCGTTTCCTGCTTCTCTACGGATCATCTCCTTGCTAGGGGGATGCTTTTCCTGGTGTTGTGGGGCAGGTAGGCACCTCAGCAGACCGCTGAGGTGTAGATGTGTTTGAAAGTTTTGTTTAAGTATTGTTTAACTGCATTCTGCAGCGTTTAGTTAAAATGTTACAGGTTTTAAAGTGACAGTAACATGATTTTTTTTTTTTTTTTTTTTTGGTCAAGCTTAATTTTCATAAATTTATTCTTTTGGTACTAGTTCTATTCTTTGAGTATAAGAATGGACCAAGAGGACTTGCAAAATGTTACCTGCACCTTATGTTTTGATGCCAATGTGGAACCACCAATCCCTTTTTGTTCCTCTTGTATTGAGAGAGCTATAAATTACAGGGATAAAATATTTCCTGAGCCAACATTTTCTAAGGAGGATGCTGGTCAGGATTCTAATGACGCTTTCTCCTCAAGCGTCCTAAGTTTTACAGCCCTCACATGCAGTGCCCGGCCTTTTCTCTGTGGCCCCAGTTGGGGTTACTTTAAAAGACGTCGCTTCTCTCATGTTTTCTGCAGTTTCAGAAGCAATGTCTGCCTTTTCTATGTTACAAGGAAAGCGTAAGAGGAAAACCAGTCATTCAGTAAGCGAGGTTTCTGACTCAGTTATTCCTATTGCGGATGCACCCTCCCAGAAGCCTGAGGGGGATACCATAGTAGCATCTGAAGCTGAAATTTCAGATTCTGACAGTATGATTCTTATTGCTTATACTGAAGTGGTTTCTTTGAGGTTCAATCTAGAGCACCTCCGTCTACTGCTTACGGAGGTTTTAGCTACATTAGACGATAGCGATTCCACAGTCGCTATTATTCCCAAAAAATCCAGTAAGCTAAACAAATATTTTGAGGTACCTTCCTCAGTAAAGGTGTTTCCGGTTCCAGACTGAGCTTCTGATATTATTACTAAGGAGTGGGAGAGACCGGGTATCCCTTTTGCTCCATCTTCCATATTTAAGAAGATGTTTCCCATAGCCGACGCTGTTAGGGAGGCTTGGCAAACGGTCCCCAAGGTGGAAGGAGCGGTCTCCACTTTGGCTAAGAGAACTACTATACCCATAGATAGATTGTGCTTTTAAAGATCCTATGGACAAGAAATTGGAGGGGTTACTCGAAAAGATGTATGTGCACCTGGGCTTACAATAGCAGCCAGCGGTATGCATTGCTACCGTCACTAGCGCAGCAGCATATTGGTTTGATGCGTTGTCTGAGGCTATCAGGACAGAGACTCCACTGGATAAAATCCATTATAGAATTAAGGCCCTTAAATTGGCTAATTCCTTTATTACAGATGCTTCTCTCCAAGTTATCAAACTGGGAGCAAAGATTTCAGGTTTCTCTATTCTAGCTCGCAGAGCTTTATGGTTGAAACCTTGGTCGGCAGATGTCTCTTCCAAGTCTAAACTTTTAGCGATTCCTTACAAGGGGAAGACCTTGTTTGGACCTGGCTTGGCAGAAATAATTTCTGACTTAACGGGGAGGTATGTGCCACCACCTTCCTCAGGACAGGAGAAACAAGCAAAAGGGAAGACAGAGCAATTTTTGCTCCTTTCGAAATTTCAAGGGAAATTCTTCCGCTTCTGCCCCCAAGCAGGAACCGTCTAAACCTTCCTGGAGATGCAATCTGTCTTGGAATAAAGGAAAACCAATCCAAGATGCCCGCCATTGAACCAAAATCAGCATGAAGGGTTGGCCCCCGATCCAGGACCGAATCATGTAAGGGGCAGACTTTCCTTTCCTCAGGCTTGGGTTTGAGGTGTTCAGGATCCCTGGGCAATAGACATAGTGACCCAGGGATACAAGCTATTGTTCAAAAGCTCTCCTCCCAGAGGCAGGTTTCTGCTTTCAAGATTATCTGTAGACAAGACATAGAGAGGCGTTCTTACGTTGTATAAAAGACCTGTGAGTGATGGTTCCTGTTCCAATACAGGAACAGGGTCTGGGTTTTTATTCCAATCTGTTCATGGTTCCCAAAAAAGAGGGAGCCTTCACACCAATTTTAGATGTCAAAAGTCTAAACAAATTTGATGGAAACTATTTGTTCCATTCTTCCTTTGATCCAAGAGGGCCAATTTATGACAACCAGTGGATTTAAAGGACACATACCTGCATGTTCCCATTCACAAGAATCATCACAAGTTCCTAAGGTTCGCCTTTCTGGACAAACACTTCCAGTTCGTGACTCTTCCTTTTGGTCTTGCCACAGCTCCCAGAATTTTCACAAAGGTTCTGGGATCGCTGTTGGCGGTGCTTCGGTTACGGGGGAATTGCAGTGGCGCCCTATCTGGACGACATCCTTACAACAAGCAAAATCCCACACAGACATGGTGTTTTCCTTCCTGCGATCTCACGGGTGGAAGGTAAATTTGGAAGAGTTCCTTAGCCCCAAACACAAAAGTAACTTTCTTGGGAATCATAAGATTCCCTATCAATGAAGATTTTTCTGACAGAGGTCAGGAAATCAAAGATTATTATTGATACTTGTCTAGTTCTTCAGTCCACTCCTTGGCTCAGTGCATGGAGGTAATCGGGCTGATGGTAGCGGCAATGGACATCATCCCGTTTGCTTGGTTCCACCTCAGGCCTCTGCAGTTGTTAAGCATGCTCAGGCAATGGAACGGAGATTGTTTTGTCTCCTCTAATACTACTGGAGCAGGAGACCAGGAATTCTCTTCAATGGGGGTTCTCTGGATCATCTCTCCCAGGGAACCTGCTTTCGCAGATCATCTTGGGTGATTGTGACAAGACGCCAGCCTTCTATGGTGGGGAGCAGTCTGGGGCTCCTTAAAGGCTCAGGGAGTTTGGACTCAGTCTGTTCTTCCTATAAACATTCTAGAGCTGAGTGATCTTCAATCCTCTTCTGGCCTGGCCTCAGTTAGCCTCGGTCCAGTTTATCAGGTTCCAGTCGGACAACATAACATCAGTGGCTTACATCAATCATCAGGGAGGAACGAGGAGTTCCTTAGCGATGACAGAAGTAACCAAAATATTTCAGTGGGCGGAGGCCCATTCTTGCTACCTGTCGGTGATCCACATCCCAGGGGTGGACAACTGGGAGGCGGACTTCCTTAGCAGGCAGACATTTCATCCGAGGGAGTGGGAACTCCATCCAGAAGTGTTGTCCAGGCTGATTCTCAAGTGGGGTCAGCCGGAATGAGATCTCATGGCATCTCGACAGAATGCCAAGCTCCTGAGATAAGAGTCGAGGTCCAGGTACCCCCAGGCGGAACTGAAAGATGCTCTGGCGATTCCTTGGACCTTCAGTCTAGCATACCTATTTCCTCTGTTTGCTCTTCTTCCTTGGGTCATTGCTCGAATCAAGCAGGAGAGGGCATCGGTGATCCTCATTGCACTGGCTTGGCATCGCAGGATTTGTTATGCAGATCTGGTGGACATGTCATCTCTGCCACCTTGGAGACTTCCGTTGAGGAAGGACCTTCTAATTCAAGGGCCCTTCATCCAAATCTAGTTTCTCTGAAGCTGACTGGAGATTGAACGCTTCATTTTATCCAAGCGGGGCTTTTCTGACTCGGTCATTGAGACTATGATTCAGGCTTGTAAGCCTGTAACTAGAAAAATTTACCATAAAATATGGCGTAAATATCTTAATTGGTGTGACTCACAGGGCTACTCATGGAGTAGTTAGGATTCCTAGAATTTTATTCTTTCTCCAAGAGGGTTTGGCGAAAGGATTATCGACAAGTTCCCTAAAGGGTCAAATCTCTGCCTTATCTTATCTATCTGGCAGATGTTCCAGATGTACAATCATTTTGTCAGGCCTTGGTTAGAATCAGACCTGTGTTCAAACCAGTTACTCCTCCATGGAGTTTGAATTTAGTTCTTAAAGTTCTTCAAGGGGCTCCGTTTGAGCCCATGTATTCCTTAGATATTAAATTATCTTGGAAAGTTTTATTTCTTGTTGCTATTTCTTCTGCTCGCAGTGTGTCAGAACTCTCAGGATTGCAGTATGATTCCCCTTACCTTATTTTTCATTCAGATAAGGTAGTTTTTCGTACTAAGCTGGGTTTTCTTCCTAAAGTTGTTTCTGATTGGAACATTAATCAAGAGATTGTTGTTCCTTCCTTGTGTTCTAATCCTCCTCCTCAGAAGGAAAGGCTTCTCCATAATTTGGATGTGGTTCGTGCCTTAAAATTATCTGCAGGTGACTAAGGATTTTCTACAGTCTTCTGCCTTGTTTGTGGTTTTCTCGGGAAACCGTAAGGGTCAGGAAGCTACGGCTACTTCGATCTCTTTGGCTGAAAAGTATCATACGTTTTACATATGAGACTGCTGGACAGCAGCCTCCAGAGAGAGTTACTGCTCATTCCACAAGGGCTGTTGCTTCCTCGTGGGTATTCAAAAATGAAGCTTCAATGGAACAGATTTGCAAGGCTGCAACTTGGTCCTCTCCACACTTTTTCAAAATTCTACAAATTTGACACTTTTGCCTCGGCTGAGGCCGCTTTTGGGAGAGGTTCTTCAAGCAGTGGTGCCTTCCGTTTAGGTTCCCTGTCTTGTCCCTCCCGTATCATCTGTGTACTCTAGCTTGGGTATTGCCCATTAGTAATTAAGATGATCCGTGGACTTATCGTGTCATTAAAAAAAACAAAATGTATGCTTACCTGATAACTTTTTCTTTTTTGTCACGAGTCCACGCCCCGCCCTGTTTTTTTTTTTGTTTTGTTTTTTTTTATACGACAGGTTGTTGGTTATTATAAACTTCAGACACCTCTGCACCTTGTTACTTCCTTTCTCTCATTTACTTCGGTCGAATGACTGGGTTGGGAGTAAAGGGAGGTGATATTTAACAGCTCTGATGTGGTGCTCTTTGCCGCCTTCTGCTGACCAGGAGGTGAATATCCCATTAGTAATTAAGATGATCCGTGGACTCATTATGTCAAAAAAGAAATAAATTTATCAGGTAAGCATAAATTTTGTTTTTAAGATTTAAATTACAGTAAAAATGGGTGAAATGGTATAGTGCAGTTAGTTTTCTACACTTAGTTTAAATTTTTATGTGTTTACTGTCCCTTTAAAGTGAAAGAACTAATTGTTCATGCCCATGCGTTAATTCTGTTAGAGATTGTGCTCTGCGAGCAAGTCTGTCATTAAAAGCCTCTTATTTTTTGGTATCTGGTGCTGGTCTGGCATTTTTTTTAAATCTTATAGCTGCATATTTTTTTTATTATTTTAAGGAGAGGAAGTGGTTTATATAAATAGATTTTTTTTCTCACTATGTTGCAAAGTGAATTTCTTGCTGCCTAATTAAAAAGCAAAACAATATGTGCTGTGTTTTCTCAAAAGCTCAACCTCTCTCTCTCGGTTCACAGTTAAGATCGCCAGTGGAAAAACCCTTAACTAGCTGCTCTGACAGCCTGGCACTGCACCTCAATGGTAAACTTGGGAGCAAAACACAAGGTTGTTTTTCTGCTTCCGTCTACGCTGTATAATACAAGCTGGTCTGCTGAACAAATGTTTTAATTATCTCATCATGGACACTCAAATGTTATCAAATACCAGTCAATTGTGCTGCATTTTGAGGTTTTTCTCTGTTTAATAATTCAAAACTTTTCTGTACTTTTTCGGATGTTAAACCGCTCACATAGGTGAATTTTTCATATTAAAATATTTTGTGTTCATGTGTTTCTTGCACATGTTAAAATGCAAATGTTATATTTGGGGTTACATTTTTATTTATGAAACAGTTTGTAAACTCAGGATTTTTAACTGAAATTGGAAACACTGTACTTTTGTATATAGGGGAAAAAATGCTGATCTGCTAAAGGATGTCACCAAATACAATTATGCCTTGGCCAATAAGCTTTGTTAAGGCTCAGTAAAATGTGGTAAGACGCTTGTTTGCATCTTTCAAACTAATTGTACTTTGCTTGAAAGAGGCTCTCTGATATTCTTTTTGTTTCTTTTAAGAGGCACTAATAGAACCTCACAACACATACAGCTATTTTATGAAATCAGTACCTCAATCTTAGTGTTTTGGCTATACGAAAAGATAAATGACCTAATATTGTAGGCATTTGTAATTTAAACATACCTAAGGATTTCAAACTTCAAAACCATTAACAAATTTAATTACAAATTCTTGTTAAAGGGACGGTAAAGTCAAAATTAACTTTTAATAATTCAGAAAGTGTGCAGTTTTAAAAAGTTTCTTTTTTTGCTTTTGTTATCAAATGTGGTGTGTGTTTGTGATATTTGTTAGAGTAAACCTAGGTAGGCTTATAGGAGATCAAGAGCATGCAATTGCCTTTGCCAAACTATATGGCAACAGTGTATAGCATCCCTACAAACATTGTTCCAAATTTCTGCCATATAGTGCATTTGCACACCCCTGAGCTTCTATAAAGCCTAAGTTAATGCTTAACCCCTTAAAGACTGATGACATTCCAGGCATGTCCTTCCAAAAATGGTTAACGACCAGAGAGGTACCTGGCACATCCTATGGGGTTTCAAGCTCTGGAAGTGATCGTGATCGCTTTCAGGGTATTGCAGAGATGCCTAGATATTGAGGCATTGTGCAATAACCTCTGGTAAGCAACTGATGCAGAGGGGGCCACTCTGTAGCCCTCTCTGCATCGGCCAGCGATGGTGCCGATCGTTGGTGTCGTGGGAGGGATAGGAGGGAGGCGGGTGGGCTGCCCATTGCTGGAGGAAGCATTTGGTCCGGGAGGGGGGTGGTGGAATGCTACGCTATGGTAATTTTAGTGAGCAGGAAGGGAGGGAAAGGGCAATAAGAATTGGGAGGGTGGTAAGGTATTGAGGGGGGGGGGGGGCAGCTACACCACTACTGAAATTTTTTTTTTTAAATTAAGCCCAATTTTACTGCAAACTGGGTACTGGCAGACAGTTGGCCTCAACTAGGTAGAGAGTTAGAGCTGTTTGGGTGTAAGGGGGATCCTACACTGCAGACACTATTAAAAAAAAAAAAAGCCTTTTATTTTAGTACTAGCAGACGTTCTGCCAGTACTTAAGATGGGGGTGACCATTATGGGGTGGGGGAGGGAAGAGAGCTGTTTGAGAGGGATCAGTGGGTGTGATGTGTCAGGTTGGAGGGTAATCTATACACTAAAGCTAAAATTTACCCTACAAGCTACCTAATTAACCCCTTCACTGCTGGGCATAGTAAGTGTGGTGCACAGCTGCATTTAGTGGCCTTCGAATTACCAAATAGTAATGACAAAGCTATATATGTCTGTCTATGAACAAAGGGGATCCCAGAGAAGCATTTACAACCATTTGTGCCATAATTGCACAAGCTGTTTGTAAATAATTTCAGTGAGAAACCTAAAGTTTGTGAAAAGGTTAACTTTTTTTTTTTATTTATTTGATTGCATTTGGCGGTTAAATGGTGGCATGAAATATACCAAAATGGGCGTAGATCAATACTTTGAGTTGTCTACTAGAAACAAATATATACATGTGAAGGGTTATTCAGGAATTCCTGACAGATATCTGTGTTACAATGTAACTTTTGCTGATTTAAAAAAAAAAAAAAAAAAAGTTTGCAAATAGCAAAGTGCTACTTCTACTTATTGCCCTATAACTTGCAAAAAAGCAAACATATAAACATTGAGTATTTCTAAACTCAGGACAAAATTTAGAAACTATTTAGCATGGGTGTTTGTTAGTGGTTGTAGATGCGTAAGATATTTTGGGTGTCGGTTAGAAAAAGTGTTTTTTTTTTTAATTTTTTTTTTCATCATTTTGTTTTTTGTAGTTATGATATGATGAAAATAATGGTTTCTTTAGAAAGTCTATTTCTTCTGTTAAGTGTGATCAGTCCACGGGTCATCATTACTTCTGGGATATTACTCCTCCCCAACAGGAAGTGCAAGAGGATTCACCCAGCAGAGCTGCATATAGCTCCTCCCCTCTACGTCACTCCCAGTCATTCTCTTGCACCCAACGACTAGATAGGATGTGTGAGAGGACTATGGTGATTATACTTAGTTTTATATCTTCAATCAAAAGTTTGTTATTTTAAAATAGCACCGGAGTGTGTTATTATCTCTCTGGCAGAGTTTGAAGAAGAATCTACCAGAGTTTTTGTTATGATTTTAGCCGGAGTAGTTAAGATCATATTGCTGTTTCTCGGCCATCTGAGGAGAGGTAAACTTCAGATCAGGGGACAGCGGGCAGATGAATCTGCATAGAGGTATGTAGCAGTTTTTATTTTCTGACAATGGAATTGATGAGAAAATCCTGCCATACCGATATAATGTCATGTATGTATACTTTACACTTCAGTATTCTGGGGAATGGTACTTCACTAGAATTACACTGTAAGAAATACATAAAGCTGTTTAATAACTAGAGATTATGTTTAACGTTTTTGCTGGAATGTAAAATCGTTTTCATTTACTGAGGTACTGAGTGAATAAATGTTTGGGCACTATTTTTCCACTTGGCAGTTGCTTAATCTGTTTTCTGACAGTTTCTGTTCTCCCTCACTGCTGTGTGTGAGGGGGAGGGGACATTTTTTGGCGCTTTTACTACGCATCAAATATTTCAGTCAGCAACTCATTGTATTCCCTGCATGATCCGGTTCATCTCTACAGAGCTCAGGGGTCTTCAAAACTTATTTTGAGGGAGGTAATTTCTCTCAGCAGAGCTGTGAGAATTATAGTTTGACTGAGATAAAAAACGTTTATTCTGTAATTTGTTTCCTGCTTTCAGAATTTGTTATCTTTGCTAATGGGATTAAACCTTTGCTAAAGTTGTGTTGTTTACAAGGATTGAGGCTATAACTGTTTCAATTTATTAATTTTCAACTGTCATAGATCTTCTGTGCTTCTTAAAGGCACAGTACGTTTTAATATTATTCTAATTGAATTGTATTTCCAAGTTGCAAGTTTATTTGCTAGTGTGTTAAACATGTCTGATTCAGAGGATGATACCTGTGTCATTTGTTGCAATGCCAAAGTGGAGCCCAATAGAAATTTATGTACTAACTGTATTGATGCTACTTTAAATAAAAATCAATCTGTACAAATTGAACAAATTTCACCAAACAACGAGGGGAGAGTTATGCCGACTAACTCGCCTCACGTGTCAGTACCTACATCTCCCGCTCAGAGGGAGGTGCGTGATATTGTAGCACCGAGTACATCTGGGCGGCCATTACAAATCACATTACAGGATATGGCTACTGTTATGACTGAGGTTTTGGCTAAATTACCAGAACTAAGAGGTAAGCGTGATCACTCTGGGGTGAGAACAGAGTGCGCTGATAATATTAAGGCCATGTCAGACACTGCGTCACAGGTGGCAGAACATGAGGACGGAGAACTTCATTCTGTGGGTGACGGTTCTGATCCAAACAGACTGGATTCAGATATTTCAAATTTTAAATTTAAACTGGAAAACCTCCGTGTATTACTAGGGGAGGTGTTAGCGGCTCTGAATGATTGTAACACAGTTGCAATACCAGAGAAAATGTGTAGGTTGGATAAATATTTTGCGGTACCGACGAGTACTGAGGTTTTTCCTATACCTAAGAGACTTACTGAAATTGTTACTAAGGAGTGGGATAGACCCGGTGTGCCGTTCTCACCCCCTCCGATATTTAGAAAAATGTTTCCAATAGACGCCACCACAAGGGACTTATGGCAAACGGTCCCTAAGGTGGAGGGAGCAGTTTCTACCTTAGCTAAGCGTACCACTATCCCGGTGGAGGATAGCTGTGCTTTTTCAGATCCAATGGATAAAAAATTAGAGGGTTACCTTAAGAAAATGTTTGTTCAACAAGGTTTTATATTGCAACCCCTTGCATGCATTGCGCCGATCACGGCTGCAGCGGCATTCTGGATTGAGTCTCTGGAAGAGAACATTGGTTCAGCTACTCTGGACGACATTACGGACAGGCTTAGAGTCCTTAAACTAGCTAATTCATTCATTTCGGAGGCCGTAGTACATCTTACTAAACTTACGGCGAAGAATTCAGGATTCGCCATTCAGGCACGCAGGGCGCTGTGGCTAAAATCCTGGTCAGCTGATGTTACTTCTAAGTCTAAATTGCTTAATATACCTTTCAAAGGGCAGACCTTATTCGGGCCCGGGTTGAAAGAGATTATCGCTGACATTACAGGAGGTAAAGGCCATGCCCTGCCTCAGGACAAAGCCAAGACTAGACAGTCTAATTTTCGTTCCTTTCGTAATTTCAAAGCAGGAGCAGCATCAACTTCCTCTGCACCAAAACAGGAAGGAGCTGTTGCTCGCTACAGACAAGGCTGGAAACCTAACCAGTCCTGGAACAAGGGCAAGCAGACTAGGAAACCTGCTGCTGCCCCTAAAACAGCATGAATTGAGGGCCCCCGATCCGGGATCGGATCTAGTGGGGGGCAGACTTTCTCTCTTCGCCCAGGCTTGGGCAAGAGATGTTCAGGATCCCTGGGCGCTAGAGATAATATCTCAGGGATACCTTCTGGACTTCAAATACTCTCCTCCAAGAGAGAGATTTCATCTGTCAAGATTGTCAACAATCCAGACAAAGAAAGAGGCGTTTCTACGCTGCGTACAAGAGCTCTTGTTAATGGGAGTAATCCATCCAGTTCCACGATCGGAACAGGGACAGGGGTTTTACTCAAATCTGTTTGTGGTTCCCAAAAAAGAGGGAACTTTCAGACCAATCCTGGACTTAAAGATCCTAAACAAATTCCTAAGAGTTCCATCGTTCAAGATGGAGACTATTCGGACAATTTTACCTATGATCCAAGAGGGTCAGTACATGACCACTGTAGATTTAAAAGATGCTTACCTTCACATACCGATTCACAAAGATCATTATCGGTACCTAAGGTTTGCCTTCCTAGACAGGCATTACCAGTTTGTGGCTCTTCCATTCGGATTGGCTACAGCTCCAAGAATCTTCACAAAGGTTCTGGGTGCTCTTCTGGCGGTACTAAGACCGCGGGGAATCTCGGTAGCTCCATACCTAGACGACATTCTGATACAAGCTTCAAGCTTTCAAACTGCCAAGTCTCATACAGAGTTAGTGCTGGCATTTCTAAGGTCACATGGATGGAAGGTGAACGAAAAGAAAAGTTCACTCGTTCCACTCACAAGAGTTCCCTTCCTGGGGACTCTTATAGATTCTGTAGAAATGAAGATTTACCTGACAGAGGACAGGCTAACAAGACTTCAAAGTGCTTGCCGCACCCTTCATTCCATTCAACACCCGTCAGTGGCTCAATGCATGGAGGTAATCGGCTTAATGGTAGCGGCAATGGACATAGTACCCTTTGCACGCTTACACCTCAGACCACTGCAACTGTGCATGCTAAGTCAGTGGAATGGGGATTACTCAGACTTATCCCCTTCTCTGAATCTGGATCAAGAGACCAGAAATTCCCTTCTATGGTGGCTTTCTCGGCCACATCTGTCCAGGGGGATGCCATTCAGCAGACCAGACTGGACAATTGTAACAACAGACGCCAGCCTTCTAGGTTGGGGTGCCGTCTGGAATTCTCTGAAGGCTCAGGGACAATGGAGTCAGGAGGAGAGTCTCCTGCCAATAAACATTCTGGAATTGAGAGCAGTTCTCAATGCCCTCCTGGCTTGGCCCCAGTTGACAACTCGGGGGTTCATCAGGTTTCAGTCGGACAACATCACGACTGTAGCTTACATCAACCCTCAGGGAGGGACAAGAAGCTCCCTAGCTATGATGGAAGTATCAAAGATAATTTGCTGGGCAGAGTCTCACTCTTGCCACCTGTCAGCAATCCACATCCCGGGAGTGGAGAACTGGGAGGCGGATTTCTTAAGTCTTCAGACTTTTCATCCGGGGGAGTGGGAACTTCATCCGGAGGTCTTTGCCCAAATACTTCGACGTTGGGGCAAACCAGAGATAGATCTCATGGCGTCTCGACAGAACGCCAAGCTTCCTCGTTACGGGTCCAGATCCAGGGATCCAGGAGCAGTCCTGATAGATGCTCTGACAGCACCTTGGGACTTCAGGATGGCTTACGTGTTTCCACCCTTCCCGTTGCTTCCTCGATTGATTGCCAGAATCAAACAAGAGAGAGCATCAGTGATTCTAATAGCACCTGCGTGGCCACGCAGGACTTGGTATGCAGACCTGGTGGACATGTCATCCTGTCCACCTTGGTCTCTACCTCTGAAACAGGACCTTCTGATACAGGGTCCCTTCAAACATCAAAATCTAACTTCTCTGAAGCTGACTGCTTGGAAATTGAACGCTTGATTTTATCAAGACGTGGGTTTTCTGAGTCAGTTATTGATACCTTAATACAGGCTAGGAAACCTGTTACCAGAAAGATTTACCATAAGATATGGCGTAAATACCTATATTGGTGTGAATCCAAAGGTTACTCTTGGAGTAAGGTTAGGATTCCTAGGATATTGTCTTTTCTACAAGAAGGTTTAGAAAAGGGTTTATCTGCTAGTTCATTAAAGGGACAGATCTCAGCTCTGTCCATTCTGTTACACAAACGTCTGTCAGAAGTTCCTGACGTCCAGGCTTTTTGTCAGGCTTTGGCCAGGATTAAGCCTGTGTTTAAAACTGTTGCTCCACCATGGAGTTTAAACCTTGTTCTTAATGTTTTACAGGGCGTTCCGTTTGAACCCCTTCATTCCATTGATATAAAGTTGTTATCTTGGAAAGTTCTATTTTTAATGGCTATTTCCTCGGCTCGAAGAGTCTCTGAATTATCAGCCTTACATTGTGATTCTCCTTATTTGATCTTTCATTCGGATAAGGTAGTCCTGCGTACTAAACCTGGGTTCTTACCTAAGGTAGTTACTAACAGGAATATCAATCAAGAGATTGTTGTTCCTTCTTTATGCCCAAATCCTTCTTCAAAGAAGGAACGTCTACTGCACAACCTGGATGTAGTCCGTGCTCTAAAATTTTACTTACAGGCAACTAAGGAATTTCGACAAACGTCTTCTCTGTTTGTCATTTACTCTGGGCAGAGGAGAGGTCAAAAAGCTTCCGCTACCTCTCTTTCTTTTTGGCTTCGTAGCATAATTCGTTTAGCTTATGAGACTGCTGGACAGCAGCCTCCTGAAAGAATTACAGCTCATTCTACTAGAGCTGTGGCTTCCACTTGGGCCTTCAAGAATGAGGCCTCTGTGGAACAGATTTGCAAGGCTGCAACTTGGTCTTCGCTTCATACTTTTTCCAAATTTTACAAATTTGACACTTTTGCTTCATCGGAGGCTATTTTTGGGAGAAAGGTTCTTCAGGCAGTGGTTCCTTCTGTATAAAGAGCCTGCCTATCCCTCCCGTCATCCGTGTACTTTTGCTTTGGTATTGGTATCCCAGAAGTAATGATGACCCGTGGACTGATCACACTTAACAGAAGAAAACATAATTTATGCTTACCTGATAAATTCCTTTCTTCTGTAGTGTGATCAGTCCACGGCCCGCCCTGTTTTTAAGGCAGGTAAATATTTTTTAATTTATACTCCAGTCACCACTTCACCCTTGGCTTTTCCTTTCTCGTTGGTCCTTGGTCGAATGACTGGGAGTGACGTAGAGGGGAGGAGCTATATGCAGCTCTGCTGGGTGAATCCTCTTGCACTTCCTGTTGGGGAGGAGTAATATCCCATAAGTAATGATGACCCGTGGACTGATCACACTACAGAAGAAAGGAATTTATCAGGTAAGCATAAATTATGTTTTAATGGCAAGAAAAACGGTATATAATGTGTGGGTACAGTAAATGAGTAAGAGAAAAATTACAGCTAAACTCAAACACAGCAGAAATGTAAAAGCAGCCCTGGTCCTTAATAGTAAGAAAATTGAAATGGTCTGGTCACTAAGGGGTTAAACAAAAAAAACCAGGAAAACTAAGCAAAATTGATCAAAGAAAATTGGAAAGTTGTTTTGTTTTAAAATTGCACACACTATATTATGAGTTATGAAAGTTTTAATTTTGACTTGACTTTTAGCAAGTGATTGTTAGCGTATGTCTGATCTGTTCAGAGACCATACTATAGACATGCATTTTTTTTTGTAAATAAAAAGGCAAAAAAATTTAACTTCTGGGATGAAAATTAATTAAACTTGCTCCATTAGGTTTTTTTTTTTTTTTTTAAGGAATGTCCTTATGTGGTTTACAATGCAGTTAAAGAATTTTACTATTTTCAATTCTTGGAAACACCTGTTCAAGTAGGTGGAGATGTGTGTTTAAAGTGGATTTTGGCTAAACAAGTTTAAAATTAATTTTGTGAATCTATTTTCCCAGTCATATGCTTGTTTTACTTATACTTGGATATTTTACATACTTTTTATGCTCTTTTGCTTAAAACTTAACATTCAAGTTTGATCACAACTCACTATGTCAATTTAATCTGCTGTGTCTGGAGTCTCCGTACAGATCTTTAGAACTTTTTTTTTTTAATCTTAATAGGGCCTAGTTTCCATTTAGATGATAAATTACGTTAACTGGTGGAAAGAAACATGTATCTCTATTAAAGTCTATGGAGATTAGTTTCCACACTTAAACTTTGGTGAATGAATGCCCGTTTTTTAAAAATATTATTAAAAACAGGGGCACTTTCATTCAGCAAAGTTTACAAAGCAGCCGTTTTGATTAAAAACGTAACTTTTTTTTTTGCTTTTTACAGCTACAGCATCTTTCCCCTCCTACAAATCCTCTTCACACGTCAGCAATGACTAATCTGGCTTCCTCCAATCACAGCATGGCCTCAGGCAATAACCACCCTGGGGGGAAAGCCGTGATGGGAGGAAACCAGATTAGTAATTGGTGATGTGTGAAGAGAGGATTTCTAGGAGGGGGGAAGCTGCTCTGGCTATGAAAAGAAAAAAAGGTAAGTTTTTAATCAAAACGGCTGATTTGTAAACCTTGAATGAAAGTGCCCCTGTTTTTAATAGTATTTTTAAAAAACGGTCCTTCATTCATCAAAGTTTACCTTCACTTTAACCACCTCAATGGAAACTAGGCCTATGTTGGGAAAGATAATTTACATGGGTTGTCCTGATGATCCAGACAGACTTAAATGTTGCTCAGAATTTGTAAGTTATTTAAACTTGTTTGGCCAGTGAAATGCTTAGTTCAAAATCCATCTGTACTTCAGATGTTTGAAGAACTAGTAGCACTCTGTTTAGCACAGTCTGTTTTTGTGGAGGGAGGAGATAATTTATCTTTAGGTATTGCATATGAACCAGTATTGGAAAAAAACTTTAAAAAAATAGTGATCACCATTTTTGACACTTTCAAGTCAAGAAAAAAAAGTGAATCTAAGCCAATTTTTATAATTTCATCACATTGTGCTATACTTTCATCACATTGTTTCCACATTTTTAATGAGATTATTTTTTACGTTACATATACCAATGTGTTAGACATCTTTTAGAAACAAGATTTCATGATTTATTTAAACAGTGAAACCTGTTCCTAGAAGAGCTGTAGATAAAGAACCAAAGAGTTAACAAAATCATTCTATGGCTCCATATTGGACATTATACTTTGACAATTATTTTTTACAGTTATAAGTCATTCTATATGTGCTGATGCTATTAAGTTTTATGAATTGGACTACACTAGCAGTCAATTCCAGTTGCTGATTTTCATTTTCCAAGTAGATGGTTGAGATTAAACATTCCCAACTACAAATTTTTTATTAAGAAAAATCTGTATTCAAGCTTAAAAACAAACTACACCTCAGCAAAAAATTGGTCCAATAAGCTTTATTACTTTATTGCAGAATTAAATTAAAGGGTTAGGAAAGTCAAAATTAAACGTGATTCAGATAGATCATGTTTTAAGACACTTTTTTAAATTCACTTCTATTCTCAAATGTACTTTGTTCTCTTCGTATCTATCCATTGTTGTGTGCAGGATATTTATATATTCTTTTCTTCTGTTATGTGTGATCAGTCCACGGGTCATCATTACTTCTGGGATATTATCTGCTCCCCTACAGGAAGTGCAAGAGGATTCACCCAGCAGAGTTGCTATATAGCTCCTCCCCTCTACGTCACCTCCAGTCATTCTCTTGCACCCAAAGACTAGATAGGAGGTGTGAGAGGACTATGGTGATTATACTTAGTTTTTAGAACTTCAATCAAAAGTTTGTTATTTTACAATAGCACCGGAGCGTGTTATTACCTCTCTGGCAGAGTTTGAAGAAGAATCTACCAGAGTTTTTCTTATGATTTTAACCGGAGTAGTTAAGATCATATTGCTGTTTCTCGGCCATCTGAGGGAGGTAAAAACTTCAGATCAGGGGACAGCGGGCAGTTGAATCTGCATTGAGGTATGTAGCAGTTTTTATTTTCTGAATGGAATTGATGAGAAAATCCTGCCATACCGTTATAATGAACATGTATGTATACTCTACACTTTAGTATTCTGGGGATGGTATTTCACCGGAATTACTCTGTTAAAGTACATTAAACCTTTTAATAGGTATTTTTTATGTTAAACGTTTTTGCTGGAATGTAGAATCGTTTGCATTAATGAGGTACTGAGTGAATAAATATTTGGGCATTATTTTTCCACTTGGCAGTTTGCTTGTTTTAATTATGACAGTTTCGTTTCTCTCTCACTGCTGTGTGTGAGAGGGAGGGGCCGTTTTTGGCGCTCTTTGCTACGCATCAAAAATTTCCAGTCAGTTACTGTTGTATTTTCTGCATGATCCGGTTCATCTCTAACAGAACTCAGGGGTCTTCAAACTTCTTTGAAGGGAGGTAGATTCTCTCAGCAGAGCTGTGAGACTTATATAGTGACTGTGATTTAAAACGTTGCTCTGTAATTTTTATGTTTAAAATTTAATTAGTGTTACTTTACTAATGGGAACAAACCTTTGCTAAAAAGTTGTGTTGTTTTTAAAGAGTGATGCTATAACTGTTTTTCAGTTCATTATTTCAACTGTCATTTAATCGTTTAGTGCTTCTTGAGGCACAGTACGTTTTTGTTAAATAAGATTGTAACCGAGTTGCATGTTTATTGCTAGTGTGTTAAACATGTCTGATTCAGAGGAAGATACCTGTGTCATTTGTTCCAATGCCAAGGTGGAGCCCAATAGAAATTTATGTACTAACTGTATTGATGCTACTTTAAATAAAAGCCAATCTGTACAAATTGAACAAATTTCACCAAACAGCGAGGGGAGAGTTATGCCGACTAACTCGCCTCACGTGTCAGTACCTGCATCTCCCGCCCGGGAGGTGCGTGATATTATGGCGCCTAGTACATCTGGGCAGCCATTACAGATAACATTACAAGATATGGCTACTGTCATGACTGAAGTTTTGGCTAAATTACCAGAACTAAGAGGCAAGCGTGATCACTCTGGGGTGAGAACAGAGTGCGCTGATAATTCTAGGGCCATGTCTGATACTGCGTCACAGCTTGCAGAGCATGAGGACGGAGAGCTTCATTCTGTAGGTGACGGTTCTGATCCAAGCAGATTGGATTCAGATATTTCAAATTTTAAATTTAAATTGGAAAACCTCCGTGTATTACTAGGGGAGGTCTTAGCGGCTCTTAACGATTGTAACACTGTTGCAATACCAGAGAAAATGTGTAGGTTGGATAAATACTTTGCGGTACCGGCGAGTACTGACGTTTTTCCTATACCTAAGAGATTAACTGAAATTGTTACTAAGGAGTGGGATAGACCCGGTGTGCCGTTCTCACCCCCTCCAATATTTAGAAAGATGTTTCCAATAGACGCCACCACACGGGACTTATGGCAAACGGTCCCTAAGGTGGAGGGAGCAGTTTCTACTTTAGCTAAGCGCACCACTATCCCGGTGGAGGATAGCTGTGCTTTTTCAGATCCTATGGATAAAAAATTAGAGGGTTACCTTAAGAAAATGTTTGTTCAACAAGGTTTTATATTACAACCCCTTGCATGCATCGCGCCGATTACGGCTGCGGCAGCATTTTGGATTGAGTCTCTGGAAGAGAACCTTAGTTCAGCTACGCTGGACGACATTACGGACAGGCTTAGAGTCCTTAAACTAGCTAATTCATTCATTTCGGAGGCCGTAGTACATTTAACCAAACTTACGGCTAAGAATTCAGGATTCGCCATTCAGGCACGTAGGGCGCTGTGGCTAAAATCCTGGTCGGCTGATGTAACTTCTAAGTCCAAATTACTTAATATACCTTTCAAGGGGCAAACTTTATTTGGGCCCGGTTTGAAAGAAATTATTGCTGACATTACAGGAGGTAAGGGCCACGCTCTACCTCAAGACAAAGCCAAAGCTAAGGCTAGACAGTCTAATTTTCGTCCCTTTCGGAATTTCAAATCAGGAACAGCATCAACTTCCACTGCACCAAAACAGGAAGGAGCTGTTGCTCGTTACAGACAAGGCTGGAAACCTAACCAGTCCTGGAATAAGGGCAAGCAGGCCAGGAAACCTGCTGCTGCCCCTAAGACAGCATGAACCGAGGGCCCCCGATCCGGGACCGGATCTAGTGGGGGGCAGACTCTCTCTCTTCGCCCAGGCTTGGGCAAGAGATGTCCAGGATCCCTGGGCGCTAGAGATCATATCTCAGGGATACCTTCTAGACTTCAAATTCTCTCCCCCAAGAGGGAGATTTCATCTGTCAAGGTTGTCAACAAACCAAATAAAGAAAGACGCGTTTCTACGCTGTGTACAAGATCTATTATTAATGGGAGTGATCCATCCGGTTCCGCGGTCGGAACAAGGACAAGGGTTTTACTCAAACCTGTTTGTGGTTCCCAAAAAAGAGGGAACTTTCAGGCCAATCTTGGATTTAAAGATCCTAAACAAATTCCTAAGAGTTCCATCGTTCAAAATGGAAACTATTCGGACTATCTTACCCATGATCCAAAAGGGTCAGTACATGACCACAGTGGATTTAAAGGATGCTTACCTTCACATACCGATTCACAAAGATCATTACCGGTATCTAAGGTTTGCCTTCTTAAACAGGCATTACCAGTTTGTAGCCCTTCCATTCGGATTGGCTACGGCTCCAAGAATCTTCACAAAGGTTCTGGGTGCCCTTCTGGCGGTACTAAGACCGCGAGGAATTTCGGTAGCTCCGTACCTAGACGACATTCTGATACAAGCTTCAAGCTTTCAAACTGCCAAGTCTCATACAGAGTTAGTTCTGGCATTTCTAAGGTCGCATGGATGGAAAGTGAACGAAAAGAAGAGTTCTCTCTTTCCTCTCACAAGAGTTCCATTCCTGGGGACTCTCATAGATTCTGTAGAAATGAAGATTTATCTGACAGAAGACAGATTAACAAAGCTTCTAAATGCATGCCGTGTCCTTCATTCCATTCAACTCCCGTCAGTAGCTCAATGCATGGAGGTGATCGGCTTAATGGTAGCAGCAATGGACATAGTACCCTTTGCACGCCTACATCTCAGACCGCTGCAATTGTGCATGCTGAGTCAGTGGAATGGGGATTACTCAGATTTGTCCCCCACTCTGAATCTGGATCAAGAGACCAGAAACTCTCTTCTATGGTGGCTTTCTCGGCCACATCTGTCCAGAGGGATGCCATTCAGCAGGCCGGACTGGACAATTGTAACAACAGACGCCAGCCTACTAGGTTGGGGCGCTGTCTGGAATTCTCTGAAGGCTCAGGGACAATGGAGTCAGGAGGAAAGTCTCCTGCCAATAAACATTCTGGAATTGAGAGCAGTTCTCAATGCCCTTCTAGCTTGGCCCCAGTTAAAAACTCGGGGGTTCATCAGGTTTCAGTCGGACAACATCACGACTGTAGCTTACATCAACCATCAGGGAGGGACAAGAAGCTCCCTAGCAATGATGGAAGTATCAAAAATAATTTGCTGGGCAGAGTCTCACTCTTGCCACCTGTCAGCAATCCACATCCCGGGAGTGGAGAACTGGGAGGCGGATTTCTTGAGTCGCCAGACTTTTCATCCGGGGGAGTGGGAACTTCATCCGGAGGTCTTTGCCCAAATACTTCGACGTTGGGGCAAACCAGAGATAGATCTCATGGCGTCTCGCCAGAACGCCAAACTTCCTCGCTACGGATCCAGATCCAGGGATCCGGGAGCGGTTCTGATAGATGCTTTGACAGCGCCTTGGAACTTCAGGATGGCTTATGTGTTTCCACCCTTCCCGCTGCTTCCTCGATTGATTGCCAAAATCAAACAGGAGAGAGCATCAGTGATTCTAATAGCGCCTGCATGGCCACGCAGGACTTGGTATGCAGATCTAGTGGACATGTCATCCTGTCCGCCTTGGTCTCTACCTCTAAGACAGGACCTTCTGATTCAGGGTCCATTCAAACATCAAAATCTAACTTCTCTGAAGCTGACTGCTTGGAAATTGAACGCTTGATTTTATCAAAACGTGGTTTTTCTGAGTCGGTTATTGATACCCTGATACAGGCTAGGAAGCCTGTTACCAGAAGGATTTACCATAAGATATGGCGTAAATACCTATACTGGTGTGAATCCAAAGATTACTCCTGGAGTAAGGTTAGGATTCCTAGGATATTGTCTTTTCTACAAGAAGGTTTAGAAAAGGGTTTATCGGCTAGCTCATTAAAGGGACAGATCTCGGCTCTGTCCATCTTGTTTCACAGGCGTCTGTCAGAAAATCCAGACGTCCAGGCCTTTTGTCAGGCTTTAGCTAGGATCAAGCCTGTGTTTAAAACTGTTGCTCCGCCATGGAGTTTAAACTTAGTTCTTAACGTTTTACAGGGTGTTCCGTTTGAACCCCTTCATTCCATTGATATAAAATTGTTATCTTGGAAAGTTCTATTTTTAATGGCTATTTCCTCGGCTCGAAGAGTCTCTGAGTTATCAGCCTTACATTGTGATTCTCCTTATCTGATCTTTCACTCAGACAAGGTAGTTCTGCGTACTAAACCTGGGTTCTTACCTAAGGTAGTCACTAACAGGAATATCAATCAAGAGATTGTTGTTCCATCCTTGTGTCCAAATCCTTCTTCAAAGAAGGAACGTCTTCTACACAATCTGGATGTAGTTCGTGCCCTCAAGTTCTACTTGCAGGCAACTAAGGATTTTCGACAAACGTCTTCCCTGTTTGTCGTGTACTCTGGTCAGAGGAGAGGTCATAGGGCTTCGGCTACCTCTCTCTCCTTCTGGCTTCGTAGCATAATTCGTTTAGCCTATGAGACTGCTGGACAGCAGCCTCCTGAAAGAATTACAGCTCATTCTACTAGAGCTGTGGCTTCCACTTGGGCCTTTAAGAATGAGGCCTCTGTTGAACAGATTTGCAAGGCTGCAACTTGGTCTTCGCTTCATACTTTTTCCAAATTTTACAAATTTGACACTTTTGCTTCTTCGGAGGCTATTTTTGGGAGAAAGGTTCTTCAGGCAGTGGTTCCTTCTGTATAATGAGCCTGCCTATCCCTCCCGTCATCCGTGTACTTTTGCTTTGGTATTGGTATCCCAGAAGTAATGATGACCCGTGGACTGATCACACATAACAGAAGAAAACATAATTTATGCTTACCTGATAAATTCCTTTCTTCTGTTGTGTGATCAGTCCACGGCCCGCCCTGTTTTTTAAGGCAGGTAAATATTTTTTTTAAATTATAATCCAGTCACCACTACACCCTTGGCTTCTCCTTTCTCGTTGGTCTTTGGTCGAATGACTGGAGGTGACGTAGAGGGGAGGAGCTATATAGCAACTCTGCTGGGTGAATCCTCTTGCACTTCCTGTAGGGGAGCAGATAATATCCCAGAAGTAATGATGACCCGTGGACTGATCACACAACAGAAGAAAGGAATTTATCAGGTAAGCATAAATTATGTTTTTCATTTGTCTCGTGATTGCCTGACCTATGTGTTCAGCTATCTCTCAGTAGTGCATTGCTGCTCCTTCAGCAAAGGATATCAAGGGAATGAAGCGGATTTGTTAATAGAAAAAAAATTGTATGTTCTATCTGAATACTGAAAGAAAAAAAAAATGGGTTTCATGTCCCTTTAGTAATTTCATTGATCAGCAGTGTGAGCCCAACTCTTCTGGTTTCCTTTCAAGAAAGATTGCAAATGGAAGACAGACCTACAAAAACAATACTAACCTAGATTTAAGCCATGAAATAATTGTCTTGGCCTCATATGCATTTATAACATTTCAATTTGTGTTTCTCTATTATGCCTTTTATTATGCATACAAAATGATCTCATTGAAAATGAACAATTTATTTTCTGCTTTGATGAAGGTATTCTTCAGTATGCTGGTCTAAAAATCACCTTTGTAAAGTCTAGACAATGTTATCTATTAAAGTTAGTTCTGTCAGGAAAAAAAAAAAAAAACTTCCAAAGAGACAATTGAGATAATTTCAAGCTACATGATATGACATGTTTTATTATTAAGACTTTTGTGTACTTCAAATTTGAGGGGGGGGTGGGGGGGAATTCTGCTCTACACGACGTGACATTTCCCTTGGTTTCAAGTACAATTTTTTTTTTTTTTGTATTAAAGCATTTTCATTTTAATAAAGATGTGCTACATGATCTCCTTACTGTTAGTCTCTGTCCTGGGTAGCAATGCGGAGGGGGGAAAAACCTAATAAAGTGTTTTCAAGCTTTATAAAGTTTGTGACTATGGTCTCTCAAGTTGTAATCTGGTACTTATTTCTATAAAAGACCAATATTCAGCCATGCTATAACTTAGGTTCACCACTTAACCAAAAAGGAAGAGGAGCTCTGCTGCTGGATACCTGTAATGTTATTACTGCCTTTTATAAACTTGCAACACCTTTATTGCAAGTCTTGTCATTTATATGATGCAAAATCAAAGTATGTCCAAAATTTCATTCAAATATTTTATTCTGTGAGATTAGTATACTTAATTTCCAGACCTAAATTTAATAGCATGCTAATTTCTTCAAATGGGACTTAATGTTTCCAAGACACTAACATGTACAGTGGATATAAAAAGTCTACACACCCCTGTTAAAATGTCAGGTTTCTGTGATGTAAAAAAATGAGACAAAGATAAATCATTTCAGAACTTTTTCCACCTTTAATGTGACCTATAAACTACAACTCAATTGAAAAACACACTGAAATCTTTTAGGTAAAGGGAAATAAAAAACTAAAATAATATGGTTGCATAAGTGTGAACACCCTTAAACTAATACTTTATTGAAGCACCTTTTGATTTTATTACAGCACAGTCTTTTTGGGTATGAGTTTTTCAGCATGGCACATCTTGACTTGGCAAGATTTTCCCACTCTTCTTTGCAAAAAACACTCTAAATCTGTCAGAATGCGAGGGCATCTCCCGTGCACAGCCCTCTTCAGATCACCCCACAGATTTTGAATTGGATTCAGGTCTGGGCGCTGGCTGGGCCATCCCAAAAACTTTAATTTTCTTCTGGTGAAGCCATTCCTTTGTTTATTTGGATGTATGCTCTGGGTCGTTGTCATGCTGAAAGATGAAGTTCCTCTTCATCTTTCAGCATGAAAGCCTGAAGGTTTTGTGCCAATATTGTCTGGTATTTGGAACTGTTCATAATTCCCTCTAGCTTAACTAAGGCCCCAGTTCCAGCTCAAGAAAAACAGCCCCAAAGCATGATGCTGCCACCACCATGCTTCACTGTTGGTATGGTGTTCTTTTGGTGATGTACAGTGGTTTTTTTGCACCAAACATATCTTTTGGAATTATGGCCAAAAAGTTTAATGCTTTTGGGAAACTTCAGATGTGCTTTTGCAAAATTTAGCCGGGCTTGGATGTTTTTTTTTTTTTGTAAGAAAAGGCTTCCGTCTTGCCACTCTACCCCATAGCCCAGACATATGAAGAATACGGGCGATTGTTGTCACATGTATCACACAGCCAGTACTTGCCAGATATTCCTGCAGCTCCTTTAATATTGCTGTAGGCCTCTTGGTAGCCTTCCAGACCAGTTTTCTTCTTGTCTTTTCATCAATTTGAGGGACATCCAGTTCTTGGTAATGTCACTGTTGCATCATATTTTCTTCACTTGATGACTGTCTTCACTGTGTTCCATGGTATATCTAATGCCTTGGAAATTCTTTTGTACCCTTCTCCTGACTGATACCTTTTAACAATGAGATGCTTTAGAAGCTCTCTGCAGACCATGGCTTTTGCTGTAGGATACGACTAACAAAATGTCAGGAAAGACCAACTAGAACAGCTAAACTTTAAATGACAGGTGTATGCTCACTCCTATTTAACATGATTTCTCTTGTAAGATGTATCGAGTCCACGGATTCATCCATTACTTGTGGGATATTCTCCTTCCCAACAGGAAGTGTCAGAGAGCACCCACAGCAGAGCTGCCTATATAGCACCCCCCAGTCATTCTCTTTGCCTACTCTAACTGCTAGGAAATAATGAGTGTGGTGACAAAAATGTTAGTTTCTCTTGTTAGGTGTATCCAGTCCACGGATCATCCATTACTTGTGGGATATTCTCCTTCCCAACAGGAAGTTGCAAGAGGATCACCCACAGCAGAGCTGCTATATAGCTCCTCCCCTAACTGCCATATCCAGTCATTCTCTTGCAAGCTCTCAACATAGTTGGAGGTAGTAAGAGGAGAGTGATAAAATATAGTTAGCTTTTTCTTCAATCAAAAGTTTGTTTTTAAATGGTACCGGAGTGTACTATTTTATCTCAGGCAGCATTTAGAAGAAGAATCTGCCTGCGTTTTTCTATGATCTTAGCAGAAGTAACTAAGATCCACTGCTATTCTCACATATGTCTGAGGAGTGAGGTAACTTCAGAGGGAGAACGGCGTGCAGGGTATCCTGCAATAAGGTATGTGCAGTTAAGTTTTTCTAGGGATGGAATTTGCTAGAAAATGCTGCTGATACCGGATTAATGTAAGTTAAAGCCTAAATACAGTGATTTAATAGCGACTAGTATCAGTCTTGCTATCAGAGGTATATACTCTGATTAATGTGCAATATAAAACGTTTGCTGGCATGTTTAATCATTTTTATATATGCTTTGGTGATAAAACTTATTGGGGCCTAGTTTTTTCCACATGGCTGGCTTGATTTTTGCCTAGAAACAGTTTCCTGAGGCTTTCCACTGTTATAGTATAAAAGTTAGTTGGTGCAGTTAAAATTACAAACTGTGACATTCAGCTTCCCTCAGCAGTCCCCTGCATGTTATAGGACATCTCTGAAGGGCTCAAAAGGCTTCAAAAGTAGGAGCTGTGGCAGTTATTATGACTGTTTAAAAAACATATTTTTTGTTTTGTTAATCTGTTTTTTGTATTAAGGGGTTAATCCTCCATTTGTAAGTGGGTGCAATGCTCTAACTTGTTACATACACTGTAAAAATGTCGTTAGTTTAACTGCCTTTTTTCACTGTTATTTCAAATTTTGGCAAAATTTGTTTCTCTTAAAGGCACAGTAACGTTTTTTTTATATTGCTTGTTAACTTGATTTAAAGTGTTTTCCAAGCTTGCTAGTCTCATTGCTAGTCTTTATAAACATGTCTGACATAGAGGAAACTCCTTGTTCATTATGTTTAAAAGCCATGGTGGAACCCCATAGGAGAATGTGTACTAAATGTATTGATTTCACTTTAAACAATAAAGATCAGCTGTTATCTTTAAAAGAATTATCACCAGAGGATTCTGACGAGGAGGAAGTTATGCCGACTAACTCTCCCCACGTGTCGGACCCTTTGACTCCCGCTCAAGGGACTCACACTAAAATGGCGCCCATAGCGATTACTTTGCAGGACATGGCGGCAATCATGGATAGTACCCTGTCAACGGTATTAGCCAGACTGCCTGAATTCAGAGGAAAGCGCGATAGCTCTGGGGTTAGACGTAATACAGAGCGCGCAGATGTTTTAAGGCCCATGTCTGATACTGCGTCACAATATGCAGAAGCTGAGGAAGAGCTTCAGTCTGTGGGTGACGTCTCTGACTTGGGCAAACCTGATTCAGATATGTCTACTTTTAAATTTAAGCTTGAGAACCTCCGGGTGTTGCTTGGAGAGATTTTAGCTGCTCTGAATGACTGTGACACATTTGCAGTGCCAGAGAAATTGTGTAGACTGGATAAATACTACGCGGTGCCGGTGTGTACTGACGTTTTTCCAATACCTAAAAGGTTTACAGAAATTATTACTAAGGAGTGGGACAGACCCGGTATGCAGTTTCCCCCCCCCCCCCCCCCCCCCCCCTCCTATTTTTAGATAGTTCAGTACATGACCACAGTGGATTTGAAGGATGCTTACCTTCACATACCGATTCACAAAGATCATCATCGGTTCCTAAGGTTTGCCTTTCCAGACAGGCATTACCAGTTTGTGGCTCTTCCCTTCGGGTTAGCTACAGCCCCAAGAATTTTTACAAAGTTTCTGGGGTCTCTTCTGGCGGTCCTAAGACCACGGGGCATAGCAGTGGCCCCTTATCTAGACGACATCCTGATACAGGCGTCAAATTGCCAAATCTCATACGGACATAGTGTTGGCATTTCTGAGGTCGCATGAGTGGAAAGTGAACGAGGGAAAGAGTTCTCTATCACCCCTCACAAGGGTTTCCTTCCTAGGAACTCTGATAGATTCTGTAGAAATGAAAATTTACCTGACGGAGTCTATGTTATCAAAGCTTCTAAAGCCGTGTTCTTCACTACATTCTGCGCCCTTCGGTGGCTCAGTGCATGGAAGTGATCGGCTTAATGGTAGCGGCGATGGACATAGTGCCATTTGCGCGCCTACATCTCAGACCGCTGCAATTATGCATGCTCAGTCAGTGGAATGGGGATTACACAGATTTGTCCCCTCTGCTAAATCTGGATCAAGAGACCAGAGATTCTCTTCTCTGGTGGCTATCTCGGGTCCATCTGTCCAAAGGTATGACCTTTCGCAGACCAGATTGGACAATTGTAACAGATGCCAGCCTTCTAGATTGGGGTGCAGTCTGGAATTCCCTGAAGGCTCAGGGATCGTGGACTCAGGAGAAACTCCTCCCAATAAATATTCTGGAGTTAAGAGCAATATTCAATGCTCTTCTAGCTTGGCCTCAGTTAGCAACCCTGAGGTTCATCAGATTTCAGTCGGACAACATCACGACTGTGGCTTACATCAACCATCAAGGTGGGACCAGTAGCTCCCTAGCGATGTTAGAAGTCTCCAAGATAATTCGCTGGGCAGAGACTCACTCTTGCCATCTATCAGCGATCCATATCCCAGGTGTAGAGAACTGGGAGGCGGATTTTCTAAGTCGTCAGACTTTTCATCCGGGAGAGTGGGAACTCCATCCGGAGGTGTTTGCTCAATTGGTTCATCGTTAGGGCACACCAGAATTGGATCCCATGGCGTCTCGTCAGAACGCCAAGCGTCCTGGTTACGAATCCAGGTCCAGGGACCCAGAAGTGACGCTGATAGATGCTCTAGCAGCACCGTGGTTCTTCAACCTGGCTTATGTGTTTCCACCGTTTCCTCTGCTCCCTCGACTAATTGCCAAAATCAAACAGGAGAGAGCATCGGTGATCTTGATCGCACCTGCGTGGCCACGCAGGACCTGGTATGCAGACCTGGTGGACATGTCATCCTTTCCACCTTGGCCTCTGCCTCTGAGACAAGACCTTCTACTACAAGGTCCTTTCAATCATCCAAATCTAATTTCTCTGAGACTGACTGCCTGGAGATTGAACGCTTGATTTTATCAAGGCGTGGCTTCTCCGAGTCAGTCATTGATACCTTAATACAGGCACGAAAGCCTGTAACCAGGAAAATCTACCATAAGATATGGCGCAAATATCTTCATTAGTGTGAATCCAAAAATTACTCATGGAGTAAGGTTAGGATTCCTAGGATATTGTCCTTTCTCCAAGAGGGTTTGGACAAAGGATTATCAGCTAGTTCTTTAAAGGGACAGATTTCTGCTCTGTCTATCCTTTTGCACAAGCGTCTGGCAGAGGTTCCAGACGTCCAGGCATTTTGTCAGGCCTTGGTTAGAATTAAGCCTGTGTTCAAACCTGTTGCTCCTCCATGGAGCTTAAACTTGGTTCTTAAGGTTCTTCAAGGAGTTCCGTTTGAACCCCTTCATTCCATTGATATCAAACTTTTATCTTGGAAAGTTCTGTTTTTGATGGCTATTTCCTCGGCTCGTAGAGTCTCTGAGTTATCAGCTTTACAATGTGATTCTCCTTATCTGATTTTCCTTACAGATAAAGTAGTTCTGCGTACAAAACCTGGGTTTTTACCTAAGGTAGTTCCAACAAGAATATCAATCAAGAGATGATTGTTCCATCATTGTGTCCTAATCCTTCTTCAAAGAAGGAACGTCTTTTACTTAATTTGGACGTAGTCTTTGCTTTAAAGTTTTACTTACAAGCGACTAAAGATTTTCGTCAAACATCTTCCTTGTTTGTTGTTTACTCTGGACAGAGGAGAGGTCAAAAGGCTTCGGCAACCTCTTTTTTTTTTTTGCTTCGGAGCGTAATACGCTTAGCCTATGAGACTGCTGGACAGCAGCCCCCTGAAAGGATTACAGCTCATTCTACTAGAGCTGTGGCTTCCACCTGGGCCTTTAAAAATGAGGCTTCTGTTGAACAGATTTGCAAAGCGGCAACTTGGTCTTCGCTTCATACCTCTTCAAAATTTTACAAATTTGATACTTTTGCTTCTTCGGAGGCTATTTTTGGGAGACAGGTTCTACAGGCAGTGGTCCCTTCCATTTAAGTACCTGCCTTGTCCCTCCCTTCATCCGTGTACTTTAGCTTTGGTATTGGTATCCCACAAGTAATGGATGATCCGTGGACTGGATACACCTAACAAGAGAAAACATAATTTATGCTTACCTGATAAATTTATTTCTCTTGTGGTGTATCCAGTCCACGGCCCGCCCTGTTCTTTTAAGGCAGGTCTAAATTTTAAACTACACTCACCACTGCACCCTATGGTTTCTCCTTTCTCGGCTAGTTTCGGTCGAATGACTGGATATGGCAGTTAGGGGAGGAGCTATATAGCAGCTCTGCTGTGGGTGATCCTCTTGCAACTTCCTGTTGGGAAGGAGAATATCCCACAAGTAATGGATGATCCGTGGACTGGATACACCACAAGAGAAATAAATTTATCAGGTAAGCATAAATTGTTTTTTATTTTCTCAAGCAAAAGTTTATTTTAAATGGTACCGTTGTGTACAATTTACTCTCTGGCAGAAAAGGGATGAAGATTTCTGCAAGGAGGATTATGATCTTAGCACTTTGTAACTAAGATCCACTGCTGTTCTCACAAGGGCTGAAGAGTACAGGAAAAACTTCAGTTGGGAGAACGGTTTGCATGCTAAGCTTCATATGAGGTATGTTCAGGCTATATTTTTCTAGACAGACTGTGTTAATTCTAGAGAAGGCTGGCACTATTCCCATGAGGGAAGGGTAAGCTGTATTTCACTTGATTTACTTTGATTAAAGTCATAGAAGTTTCAGCTTGCTTGAAGGGCTTGTTTGTTACTGGTGACACCATTTTTAAAAGATAAAGTTTTTATTTTTCAAAAGGAAAACATTTTTAAACATTTTTTGTAAGGGACTGAGGGGTCATTGTGGCTTGTGTTAGGGTTTTTTAACCCACATGATTGATTAGAAAACACTAAGGTGTTTTCTTTTACTAGGCCTCAAAAAACGAGTGAGGTGGGAGGGGCCTATTTTCGGCCTCAGTTGTGCATTTTCTATTTCTGTGAGACATCCAACTGCTTCTCCAAGGGCTCCTGCTGTGTTTGAGGGTTGTAAAGGAGGTTTTTTCCCCCACAAATAGTTCTGAAGGGCAGGTAGGAGCCACAGCAGAGCTGTGGCAGGGTGCTGAAAGTCTTTTTTACTGGTTTTGATTTTTCAATCCGGTTTAGCCATTAAGGGGTTAATTGGTTATTTGCATAGTTGTGCAAAGTTACTAAGGCTGTAGGATGCTACTGTAAAAAATTCGTTACGTTTACTGCTTTTTTTACACTGTTTTGCAGAACTTGTGCAGCTTTTTTTTCTCTTAAAGGCACAGTACCGTTTTATTTCTAAGTGTTTTTTACTTTGATTAAAGTGTTTTCCAAGCTTGCTTGTTACATTGCTAGCCTGTTTAACATGTCTGACACCAAGGAAAATCCTTGTTCAATATGTTTGGAAGTCATTGTGGAACCCCCTCTTAGAATGTGTCCCAAATGTACTGATATGTGTGTATGTATGTATGTATGTATATATATATATATATATATATATATATATATATATATTTATTATTATTATTATTATTATTATTATTATTATTATTATTATTATTATTATTATTATTATTATTATTATTATTATTATTATTATTATTATTATTATTATTATTATTATTATTATTATTATTATTATTATTATTATTATTATTATTATTATTATTATTATTATTATTATTATTATTATTATTATTATTATTATTATTATTATTATTATTATTATTATTATTATTATTATTATTATTATTATTATTATTATTATTATTATTATTATTATTATTCATTTAAAAATAGCTTTAAATTATTCTGAGGGTTCGCCTTCTAGTTCTCCACAAGTGTCACAACCAGTAACGCCCGCACAAGTGACGCCAGGTACTACTGGGTTCATTTACTTTGCATGACATGGCCACAGTTATGAATACAACCCTCACAGAGGTTTTATCCAAACTGCCTGGTTTACAAGGAAAGCGGGATAGTTCTGGGTTAAGGAAAAATACTGAGCTATCTCACACTTTAGTAGCCGTATCTGATATGACCTCACAATGCTCTAAAGGGGTGAGGGATTTGTTATCTGAGGGAGAGATTTGATTCAGGAAAAAACACTTCCTCAGACAGATTCTGATATGACGGCCTTTAAATTTAAACTTGAACACCTCCGTTTATTGCTTAAGGAGGTATTAGCAACTCTGGATGATTGTGACCCTATAGTAGTTCCAGAGAAATTGTGTAAAATGGATAAGTATTTAGAGGTTCCTGTTTACACTGATGTTTTTCCAGTTCCTAAGAGGATTGTAAATATTATTGCTAAGTAGTGGGATAAACCAGGTATTCCGTTCTCTCCCCCTCCTGTTTTTAAGAAAATGTTTCCTATATCTGACACCTTGCTGGACTCATGGCAGACTGTTCCTAAGTTGGAGGGGAGCTATTTCTACTCTGTCTAAGCGTACAACTATACCTATTGAGGACAGTTGTGCTTTCAAAGATCCTATGGATAAAAAAATTAGAGGGTCTTCTGAAGAAAATATTTTTTCATCAAGGTTTTTCTCTTCAACCTATTGCTTTGCATCGTTCCTGTAACTACTGCAGCTGCTTTCTGGTTTGAGGCTCTAGAAGAGACTCTTCTGATGGAGACTCCTTTAGAAGAGATTTTGGATAGAATTAAGGCTCTTAAGTTGGCTAATTCTTTTATTTCAGATTCCGCATTTCAAGTGGCTAAATTGATGGCAAAAAGTTCAGGTCTTGCCATTTTAGCACGCAGGGCGTTATGGCTTAAGTCCTGGTCTGCTGATGTGTCATCTAAATCTAAGCTTTTAAACATCCCTTTCAAAGGAAAGACCCTTTTCGGGACTGAACTGAAAGATTATTTTAGACCACTGGAGGGAAGGGTCATGCCCTTCCTCAGGATAGATCAATTAAGACAAGGGCTAAGCAAAATAATTTTCGTTCCTTTCGGAACTTTAAAAGTGGTCCCGTTTCAACTGCCTCTACTTCAAAGCAGGAGGGAAATTTTGCACAATCCAAGTCAGTCTGGAGACCTAACCAGACTTGGAACAAGGGTAAACAGCCCAAGAAGTCCGCTGCTGCCACCAAGACAGCATGAAGGGGTTGCCCCCGATCCGGGACTGGATGTAGTAGGGGGCAGACTATCTCTCTTTCCTCAGGCTTGGGCAAGTGATGTTCACGATCCCTGGGCTTTAGAAATTGTGTCCCAGGGATATTTTCTGGAATTCAAGGACTCCCTTCCAAGGGGGAGATTTCACATTTCTCGATTGTCTGCAAACCAGACAAAGAGAGAGGCGTTCTTACGCTGTGTAGAAGACCTATATACCATGGGGGTGATCCGTCCAGTCCCAAGAGAGGAGCAGGGGCTAGGATTTTACTCAAACCTGTTGGTGGTTCCCAAAAAAGAGGGAACTTTCATACCAATCTTGGATCTCAAGATTCTAAACAAGTTCCTCAAAGTTCCATCTTTCAAGATGGAGACCATTCGGACTATTCTTCTGATCCAGGAAAATCAATATATGACTACCGTGGAATTAAAGGATGCGTATCTACACATCCCTATTCACAGAGATCAATTTCTCAGATTTGCCTTTCTAAACAGGCATTACCAGTTTGTGGCCCTTCCCTTCGGTTTGGCCACGGCTCCCGGAATTTTCACCAAGGTGCTAGGGTCCCTTCTGGCGGTTCTTCGCCCACGGGGCATAGCAGTGGCGCCTTTTCTGGACGACATCTTAAATCAGGCGTCACCTTTCCAGCTGGCCAAATCTCATACGGACATCGTGTTGGCTTTTCTGAGATCTCACGGGTGGAAGGTGAATATAAAAGAGTTCTCTCTTCCCTCAAACAAGAGTTTCCTTTCTAGGAACTCTGATAGACTCTGTGGAAATGAAAATTTTTCTGACGGAGGTCAGAAAATCGAAGATCTTAACCACTTGCCAAGCTCTTCATTCCATTCCTGGGCCATCAGTGGCTCAGTGTATGGAGGTAATCGATCTCATGGTAGCGGCTATGGACATAGTTCCTTTTGCCCGCCTACATCTCAGAACACTGCAATTAAGCATGCTCAAACAGTGGAATGGGGATTATGCAGATTTATCTCCTCAACTTCATCTGGACCAGGAGACCAGAGATTCTCTTCTTTGGTGGTTGTCTCAGGAACACCTGTCTCAGGGAATGTGTTTCCACAGGCCAGAGTGGCTCATAGTAACGACAGATGCCAGCCTGTTAGGCTGGGGTGCAGTCTGGAACTCCCTTAAAGCTCAGGGTTTATGGTCTTGGGAGGATTCGATTCTTCCGATAAACATTCTGGAACTGAGAGCGATTTTTCAATACACTTCAGGCATGGCCTCAGCTTGCTTCGGCCAAATTCATCAGGTTTCAGTCGGACAACAACACGACTGTAGCTTATATCAATCAGGGAGGAACAAGGAGTAATCTAGCGATGATGGAAGTAACCAAAATAATTTGATGGACAGAGGATCACTCTTGCCATCTATCAGCGATCCACATACCAGGAGTAGAGAACTGGGAGGCGGTTTTTCTGAGTCAGACTTTTCATCCGGGGGAGTGGGAACTTCATCCGGAGGTGTTTTCCCAGCTAATTCAGCTATGGGGCACGCCAGATTTGGATCTGATGGCGTCCCGTCAGAATGCCAAACTTCCTCGTTACAAGTCCAGGTCTCGGGATCCCAAGGCTGTGCTGGTAGATGCTCTAACAGTGCCTTGGTCCTTCAATCTGGCTTATGTATTCCCACCGTTTCTTCTCCTCCCACGTCTGGTTGCCAGAATCGAGCAGGAGAGAGCTTTGGTGATCCTGATAGCCCCTGTGTGGCCACGCAGGACTTGGTATGCAGACCTAGTGGACATGTCCTCGGTTCCACCGTGGACTCTGCCAATGAGGCGGGACCTTCTAATCCAGGCTCTGTTCTTGCATCCAAATCTAATTTCTCTGCGTCTGACTGCTTGGAAATTGAACGCTTGATTTTAGCAAAGCGTGGTTTTTCTGAGTCAGTCATTGATACCCTGATTCAGGCTAGAAAGCCTGTCACCAGGAAGATCTATCATAAGATTTGGAGCAAATATCTTTATTGGTGTGAATCCAAAGGGTTACTCTTGGATTAAGGTTAGGATTCCTAGAGTTTTGTCTTTTCTCCAAGAGGGTTTGGAGAAGGGATTATCAGCTAGTTCTCTAAAGGGACAAATCTCTGCTTTGTCTATTTTACTACACAAACGTCTGGCAGATGTCCCAGACGTTCGAGCATTTAGTCAGGCTTTGGTCAGAATTAAGCCTGTATTTAAATCGGTTGCTCCGCCTTGGAGCCTAAATTTAGTTAAGGTTCTTCGAGTGGTTCCTTTTGAATCCATGCATTCCATAGATATTAAGCTTTTATCTTGGAAAGTTTTGTTTTTAGTAGCTATCTCTTCAGCCCGAAGAGTTTCTGAGCTATCTGCTTTACAATGGGACTCCCCTTACCTTGTTTTTCATGCAGATAAGGTGGTTTTGCGTACCAAACCTGGGTTTCTCCCTAAGTTGTTTCTAATAAGAATATCAATCAAGAGATTGTTGTTCCTTCTTTGTGTCCTAATCCTTCATCAAAAAAGGAACGTTTATTGCACAATCTTGATGTGGTTCGTGCTTTAAAATTCTACTTACAAGCAACTAAAGATTTCCGTCAGACATCTTCATTATTTGTTGTTTATTCTGGTAAACAGAAAGGTCAAAGGGCTACGGCTACCTCTCTCTTTTTGGCTGAGAAGCATCATCCGTTTGGCTTATGAGACTGATGGACAGCAGCCTCCTGAAAGAATTACTGCTCATTCTACTAGAGCTGTGGCTTCCACATGGGCTTTTAAAAATGACGCTTCTGTTGAACAGATTTGTAAGTCGGCGACTTGGTCTTCGCTTCATACTTTTTCCAAATTTTATACTTTTGCTTCTTCGGAGGCTATTTTTGGGAGAAAGGTTCTTCAAGCAGTGGTGCCTTCTGTTTAAAGGTCCCTGTCTTGTCCCTCCCTTCGTCCTTGTCCTAAAGCTTTGGTATTTGTATCCCACAAGTAATGGATGAATCCGTGGACTTGATACATCTTACAAGAGAAAACATAATTTATGCTTACCTGATAAATTCATTTCTCTTGTGATGTATCGAGTCCACGGCCCGCCCTGTTTTTCTAAGACAGGCATATGTATTTTTATTTTTTTAAACTTTCAGTCACCACTGCACCCAATGGTTTCTCCTTTTTCTTCCTATCCTTCGGTCGAATGACTGGGACTGAGTTAAGGGGGAGCTATATAGGCAGCTCTGCTGTGGGTGCTCTCTTTGCCACTTCCTGTTGGGAAGGAGAATATCCCACAAGTAATGGATGAATCCGTAGACTCGATACATCACAAGAGAAATTAATTTATCGGGTAAGCATAAATTATGTTTTTTTAATGTGATTGCTTAATTCTGAAAACGGCTACATCCCCAGTTATAAAAGGATGTTCACACTTATGCAACATATTTTAGTTTTTTATTTCCCTTTACCTAAAAGATTTCAGTTTGTTTTTCAATTGAGTTGTACAGTTTATAGGTCACATTAAAGGTGGGAAAAGTTCTGAAATTATTTCTTTGTCATTTTTTTTTACATCACAGAAACCTGACATTTTAACAGGGGTGTGTAGACTTTTTATCTCCACTGTATGTACCTATTTACCCTTCTGAATTGTATGCCTTGAAATGGTCTTATTGTGCTAGCACAATCCATAAATCCCCAAGCATAATTCCACATTATGGCCTCATAGCTTAATATCAGAGTGTTTCCATAAAGAAAAGCAATTAGTACAAAAATGTTGAATACAGATTTAAAATGTATTTTTGTCAACAGAGCTGACTGGGGATATGATAGTGTCACTATATTTACATTTTTCACTAATTCTACTGTACTGTGATATTATTTTAGTTGCAGTTCTGCTGTAAATGGATTCAATGGACACAAAAGCTGCATTACTGAAAAGATCTTCTAAAGTACTTTATGACCTGACTACTAGAGAATCCACTGGAAACTATTGTGCATCTCCGCAAACTAGTCAAAACTAGTTGCTTCTTAAAATATTCACACATGCACTTTTATGTAAATAAGAATAGACTAGATCTGTAAGTTTGTGAATCTTGGGTTACAGGCAAATACTGGTCTGGCAAGATTTAAAAGGCAAATTTTAGCTTAAAGGGACATGAAACTCAAACATTTTTTTTCATGATTTAGGTAGAACATACCATTTTAAACAACTTTCCAGTTTACTTCTATTATCAGATTAGTTTCATTCTTTTGGTAAAATTTGTTAAAGGAGCAGAAATGCAGTACTGGTTTCTAGCTGAACACATGGGTGAGCAATGATAATTGGTGTATATATATGCAGCCACCAATCAGCAGCTAGAAGTTTCGTTCTTTACTGCTCCTGAGCTTACCTAGATAAACCTTTAAACAAAGGATTACAAGAGAAGAAAGCAAATTAAATAATAGAAGTAAATTGGAAAGTTGTTTAAAATTGCATGCTCTTTCTGAATCATGAAATAAAACATTTGGATTTCATGTCCCTTAATGAGGCTTTTCTTACTGTGGATGGTTATGGTTCGAAATGGGAGAGACCTACATTACAATATAATGCTCCATGCTGGTGTTTGATTACCAGGCCCTATGTGAGCTACTAGCAGGCTAAATTTAAGCTTGTAAGTATAGAATGGTATGCAGCAGAGTAGTATGTACTAGTGTAATGGAAAAAGTAATAGAAAAGAGAGGAAGTTTAGAAGGGATTCAAACTAAATAAAAAAGGTATGAATAGAAACTAAAATTGTCGGGTTTACATATTGATGTAAAAAACATCAATGTTATCAAAAATATTAAGCATATAATATAGGATCACACAAACATGTTTTTTGTTTTTTTTTTAAATGTTTGTCATAAAACTGTTTATTTCTTTCTAATGGCATGGAAAGTCCACAAATCCATTCTAATTGGAATTGCTCCCTACCACTAGGTGGAGGCAAAGATTCCCAAACCCCAAGAGCTCAATAAAATTCCCACCTCTCTGGTACCTCAGTCTTCCCTTTGCTTCCGCTGGAGGTGGTCAATGAATGAAGATGTGTATTTGATTCTTCAGAGTGAGGGGTTTTTGGTCTACGTTGAGGCCTGTTTTCCCATCAGAGTACAGTGTTTGTCACAGGGATGTAAATGGGGTACGATTTATGACTTTCACCTCATGGGAAATTTTGACACAAACCTTTCATAGTGGTCACAATGACTTTTTGCCTCCCCTTATGGATCTACAATATACTCCATAACTTCTGCTGATATGTTTCAGTACTGGTTTGGCTATCTACTAGTAGATGAGTGTATGTTGCTAAGTATCATATTCTTAATTATATCACACTTTGTAGCCTAGTTGGGTATTTGTAGTAATATATCTGATTATATAGCCTAGGGACAGAATGATATATCATGAGACCCCCGCTCCTTTAAAGGGACAGTCTAGTATAAATTAAATTTTCATTATTCAGATAGGACTTTTAATTTTAATCAACTTTCCAATTTACTTTTATCATCAAATTTGCTTTTTTTGGTATTCTTAGTTTAAACTAAACATAGGTAGTCTCATATGCTAATTTCTAAGCCTTTGAGGGCTGCCTCTTATCACATGCTTTTTAAATCTCTTTTCAACACAGAGACAGAAAGTACACGTGGGCCATATAGATAACACTGTGTTCAGGCACAGGGGGTTATTTAAGAACTAGCACAAAGCAATGCAAAATTTAAGACAATAGATAATAAACAGTCACAGTCATGTGATCAGGGTGCTTGAAGAAGGTTCCTAGATACAAGGTAATCACAGAGGTAAAAACTGTATTAATATAACAGTGTTGGTTATGCAAAACTGGGGAATGGGTAATAAAGGGATTATCTATCTTTTAAAACTATAATAATTCTATGGTAGACTGTCCCTTTAATTTTTTCTTATTTCTTTTCCTACTTAATTTTGCTTGGGTATACGTTGGACTGAAATACCTGTGAGATAGGAGGGGTTTTATTGAGCTTTTGGGGTTTGGGAATCTGCTGCTTTCTAGTGGTAGAGAAGAGTAATTCCCCGGAGTAATGGATTTGTGGACTCGACCATCCATCTGCATGTAAGACAGTCTTCTTGTGTTGTATATATTTGTAAATATATATATATATATATATATATATATATTTTTATATTATTTCTTTCTAATGACACAGTGAGTTCACGGATCATTATAAATTACTGTTGGGAATATCATTCCTGGCCAGCAGGAGGAGGCAAATAGCACTACAGCAAAGCCGTTAAGTATCACTTCCCTTCCCACAACCCCCAGTCATTCTTTGCCTTCAGTACAAGGAAGAGGTGACGTTTTTGGTGTCTGAAGAAGATTGGATTTTTTTTCCCTTCAATCAAGATTTTATTTTATAAGTCAGAGTAGGTTTGCTCTGATCTTTTCTTTCAAGTTTGGGTATAGCCGTACTCCACGTTAGTCTCTTCAGTAGGGCAGTGGTGGCTTTAAAGCAGTTGGTAACTTGTAAGGTGGGCCTTGCTTCATTTTCCTAACATTGTTGCTTCCCATGGCATAGAAAGCCTGAGTAGGTTTACTCTTTTCTCTTTAGCTCTCTGTGAGGAGTGGCATCCTCTCATATAAGGTAGGCTGTCCTGCCGGACGGCTAAACTGCAAATAAGAGCCTTTTTAGTGTTGGGACAAACATATCCCTTAGAGGGATATTTTAGGCAGGATGCAGGCACCTAATGGTGACAGGAGACGTATGGAATCCCCTGATTGTCTTGGCTCATGTGTATGTTTAGAGCCTCCTAGGGGTTAGTGTCACCTCAAAAAAATATTGTGCGCTGTATTCCCATGCTGTTAGCTGTGTCTCCACCTCCTTCACAGAACGTCTCTGTTGACTCAGACTGAGAACGGAGTTTACAGTTCTTTTTTTATTAAACAGAATGTTATTGTGCAGATCTTATTGTATCTAAACGCTATTGTAGATATAAAACGTTATTTATCATGTTTATTGAGAACTTTTCTTAGGATATGTTTCTTTATTTTGTATGAGCAGAAAACAATCATCTCTGCATACTCTGTATCTGTTATGTCATTTAAATTAACTTTAAATTACTGTTTTTAAAGTGACAGTCTTGTTTTTTTCATTTATAACATTTAGATATTAAGTTATTTTGTCTCAGTTTTTCTTTGCAGAGAATTCTGCTTGTTTTTTTATACACTAATATTGTTGGAAATTTACAATTGTGTGCTTGTTTCGCTAAATCTCCTGAGATAGGGATAACATGTTGCCTCTAAACGCAATGTCTCCCAGGATGGATGCTGTGTAGGTAATTCCACAGTTTTTCTTCTTGCACGTCCCAAGGCTTTATGGCGTCACCTGCTGTGCCCTGCGGTTCCTCATTATCTCCTGGAGGAGTTATTTGCTGCAGAATCTTCTGCTCAGGTATCTTTTGGGTATAGCTAGCATTTTCTGTTTTTCTTTTTTTTTTAAGGGGGAAAATCACAGGAGGAATATTAGATATTCAGATAGTAAGGTTTCTGTACTGCCTGCTGCTACACTGTTTGCCTTCCTCGTAGGTCTGATGAGGATACGTCAATAGCCTCTGAGGATGTGGATAGTTTAATTCCTTTATCTGTTGCTGATGTTGTATCCTTCACACTTCAGCCTGCACACCTTTGTGTGTGATTAAAGGAGAGTTTTTTGGCCGACTCAGATAAGTGTCGTTGTCAATCCCTAAAGAATCTAGTACATTTTATGGATACTAGGATTTTTCTGTGGCAAATCATGCACAGGAATGGGAGAACTACTCTTGGAGTTTTTCTTAGTCTCCTGTCCTTAAGAGGACGTTTCCTGTCTTTGTCTCATTTAAATGTAGGTTTACTTGAAAATTTGGTTTTGTCACTGTCAAGTGTGGCATCTTATTGGTGCAACACCTTATTTGTTCCAATTGGTAGCTACTCTTTTTTTAAGGAGGAGATCCTGAACTGAGTTAATGCTCTTGAACTAGCCAATTCATTTATTTCTGATGCTACCATGCTAGTCTTAAAGCAGGGAGCCAAGATATCCAACTTCGTCGAGCTAGCCTGCGGGCTTTGTGGCCATATCATAGTCAGTGGAGCTTCTGGTGTTTCCTTACAAGGGTAAGACCTTGTTTCGTCCGGATCTGACAGGGATATTTCTGATAGTTCAGGTATACTAGAATTGCGGCGTTGGACTTAAGATCCAATGTACATATGTCAGTGTGGGTTTGCACCCCACTTCTGGTACCAGTTTAAAGATTTTCTACCACAAGACGAGAAAGTGGTGAATCTCTCTGTCTTCAATCATGGATTTGAATTGTCCCAGATAGGTTGTGGGTATAGTATCTCAGCGTTACTACCTTATAGTCATTCTTTCTTTTCCTGAGCCTGGTTCCTCTTTTCAGGTTTATCGGCACCAGATAACAGGCAAATTGTAGTGCTTTTGGAACTTATATTCCCTGTGAGGGATTGTTCCAGTTCTTGTATGTGAGCAGGATCTAGGAATTTTTAACATATAGTGGACCTTAATTGCCTCAACAAGTTGTGTCCCGAAGATCAACTCTGGGCACTGGCGTGGCAAACACTACCTTCTAAGTCTGCTCATGGTGACCATAGTCCTGGAGGATTCTGAGCTTGACTTTTCTTTCAATCTTGTTCAGATGATTAGTCCCTCTGGTATAGCTTAGTGGGTAGCACACCTAGCTGGGAAGCCAAAGGTCAAGAGTTTTGGATCCAACCACTGGTGCTGGTTCTTTGTGTTGTGGATTATTATCGGCTGCCCTTGGGATTTAGAGATTTTTGGTTATCTAAAGCTCCTGATTTTAAAGACTTTTCCCTTTGGCCTTGCCATGGCTCTCAGGGCTATATCGTAGGTTTCAGGGAATTGCTGTGATGCCCTTCCTTATCATAATGGTTCAGGCACCATTTTTTCATACTGAGACAGTGGTTTTTTTCGTTCCACGAATGGAAGTAAATCTGAAATTGAGTTCCCTTATTCCAACTACAGGGGTAGTTTTCTTAGGGACCTTATTATTTTCCCTTACTCTGAAAATATTTTTGTCGGAGGTCAGACTGTTTGGCACTCCAGTGGTACAATGTATGGAGGTAATGGTCTGATGGTTGCTTCATTGGACATCATTCCTTTGATAGATTCCATCTGTGAGTCTGTTCCGGGGACCTTGTGGCCCTGTCTCGGAGGATAGATCTGGAGCTGTCAACTCGAGATTTCTTCCTGTGGATTGAAGAGGACTTAGTGGTAGAGCGCTCGCGAGAGGCAGCGGGTTCGTTGCCCACATTCTACAAACATTAACATTACATTAACCGCCTGAGATGAATCTGGAGTTCCTGTTGATTGGCATGGATTGTTCGGTGGGCAGACGCTCATTTTCATTGCTTATTCAATTTTCACTTTCAGGAGTGAATTCTAGGAGCCGAGAGTTCCTCAGGCCGCTCTGATTGCCCTGGCGTTTCCTTGGGATTTCAGGCTGGTTTACCTGTTTCTCCCGGTTGCTCTTCTTCCATGAGTTATCACTTGTATCACTCAGGAGAGAGCATCGGTAATGCGAATAGTCTCTGCGTGGTTTCACAGGACCTGGTATGCAGACTTAGTGAAAATGTCATCTCCTTTACCTTGGAGACTTCTACTTTAGGATCCCTTCCTTCATCCAAATCTCATTTCTCTGAAGCGGACTGCTTAGAGATTGAACGCTTAATTTTATTTAAGCGTGGGGTTTCAGAGACGGTCATCAAGACCTTGATCCAGGCACGTAAGCCTGTGACTCGTAAGGTCTACTATAAGATTTGGCGAAAAAAATTGTATTGGTGTGAATCCAAGGGATTCTCTTGGAGTAGAGTCAGGATCTCTAGGATTTTGTCCTTTCTCCAGGATGGTCTGGAGAAGGGCTTATCAGCTAGTACACTGAGGGGTCAGATTTTGGCATTTGTCTATTTTGTTGCATAAGTGTTTGGCGGATGTGCCAGATGTGCAATCGTTTTGTCAGGCCTTGGTCAGGATCCGGCCTGTGTTTTAACTGGTTACTCCTACCTGGAGTGTTAATCTTGTTCTTAAAGGGACACTGAACCCAAATTTTTTCTTTCGTGAATCAGAGCATGCAATTTTAAGCAACTTTCTAATTTACTCCTATTATCAAATGTTCTTAATTCTCTCTGTATCTTTATTTGAAAAGTAAGTTTAGATGCAGGCCCATTTTTGGTGAACAACCTGGGTTGTTCTTGCTGATTGGTGGATTAATGTAACCGTCCACTATTCAAGGGCTGTCCAGTGTACTGAACCAAAAAACCCTTATATGCAGAAAAAGATAGCAAGAGAACGAAGAAAAATTAATAGGAGTAAATTAGAAAGTTGCTTAAAATTGCATGCTCTATTTGAATCACGAAAGAAAAGAAAAAATTTAAGTTCAGTGTCCCTTTAAGGTTTTACTGCAGGCTCCGTTTGAGCCTATGCATTATCTTGGAAAGTTTTGGTTCTTGTTGCTATTTCCTCTGCTCAGAGTTTCAGAGCTCTTGGCGCTACAGTGTGATTCCCCTTATCTTTCATTCTGATAAGGTGGTTTTGCTTACTAAGTTGGGTTCCTTGCCTAAAGTGGTTTCATTTAAGAAATTAATCACAAAATAGTTATCCCTTCTTTGTGTCCTAACCTTCTTCTGATAAGGAACGTTGGTTGCATTACCTAGATGGTGTTTGTGCGCTAAAATTCTTTCTGCAGGCGTCTAAGGACTTTTGTTAGTCCTCTGCCTTATTTGTTTGTTTATCTGGGAAAACTCAAGGGTCAGATGGCTACGGCTACTTTGCTTCTTTTTGGTTGAAGAGTGTTATACGTTTGGCCTATGAGACTATTAGACCAGCAAGCTCCTGAAAAAATCACAGCTCATTTCACGAGGACTGTCTCTCTTGTTTCTGGGCTTTCAAGAATGAAGCTTCTGTGGAACAGATTTGCAAGGCTGCAATTTGGTCATCTTTGCATACCTTTTTCTGAATTCTATTAGTTTGATACTTTTTCCTCTGCAGAGGCTTCTTTTGGGAGAGAGGTTCTTCAAGCAGTGGTGCCTTCTGTTTAGGTTACCTGTCTTGTCCCTTCCTTATCTGTGTCCTCTAGCTTGGGTATTAATTCCCAACAGTAATTGATGATGATCCGTGGACTCACCGTGTCATTAGAAAGAAAACAAAATATGTTTACCTGATTTATTTATTTCTTGACACGTTGAGTCCACGGCCCGCCCTGTTTTTTAGACAGTTTTTCTTTGGCATATAAACTTCAGGCACCTCTGCACCTTATTTCCTTTCTCTTCTTTTCCTTCGGTCGAATGACTGGGGGTTGTGGGAAGGGAAGTTATACTTAACAGCTTTGCTGTGGTGCTCTTTGCATTCTCCTGCTGGCCAGGGGTGATATTCCCAACAGTAATTGGTGATCCGTGGACTCACTGTGTCAAGAAATAAATACATTTATCGGGTAAGCATACATTTTTGTTTTCTATATATATATATATATAAAAAAAAAACTCCCCCCCCCCCTTTCTTTTATGGAAAAACAATTGTTAAAGCTATTCTCAGGAAGTTAAAGTATGAATAAAACTGATCATTTAAAGACCAGGATAATCTTACGCAAGCATTAAAACAAGATTTTTTATTTAGGACAGGAATATTTATTTCAAAATGCTTGTATAATCTTGTGATACAATAAAGAAAAATTAAGTTTGAGAAACCTCACTGAATAAAATTCTCATAATATAGCCTTATATGCTCCCAAAAAAGTTCTATAGAAGATCTTAGTAATACATCTTTTGTCTGGTTTCTTTCTTTTCTACCATGCTTTGACTACGTTTATTAGAGTAATGTTTGCTTGGACAACCAAAATATTACATGTTGCACTCTCAGTTAAATACTTCTACAGGTTGACCTTCAACAAGAAAAAAAAGAAAAAATAAAGAGGAAAAAAAAAATCACTAAATGAGCGTATGTAACAAGCCACCTGTGCTTTCTTTTTACCACATTTACTCATATTACTTTGATATTTGACCATTTTAAGTTCCCAACTTTAAAATAACACGTTTAACAAATCCAGTATAAGCTGTTCATTCTGTATGTTATTATGAACGCTTCATGTTAATTTTGCTAGAAAACAGTTGTAACTTTCTTAAATTTGAAGCAATGTGCAACGTTGGCTAATCGCCTGCCATCATTTATTAAATTGGCTGTTTAACTAAAAGGGACATTGCAGCCAAAATTGGAATTTACATGGATATAAACATTTTTGTAATATACATATATTAGCAAAAATGCTTCTAATAGAAGCTATAGCCGTTTCAAAAGCGTATTTATGCACAGTGCACAAGCATTTTTAACAAAGCACTTGCTCCGGAAGCCTAAGGTGCTTGTACCATCTAGTAATAACTGTTTAATTGCTGACATGATACACGCCCCACTGTTACTCTGCAGCTCTCGTATATTAAATGCTGGTGCACTGACAATGTCTAGCTATGTCACATGCATGTGCGTAGAAAATTGTTAACACTAAAACAGTGATAACTTGACAAGTATTTTTGCCAATACATGTATATTGCAAATGTTTCTATGCAAAGATGTAATTCATCTATGTGCATTTAATTTTGAACCGAATGTCCCTTTAAGATCATAAATATTCATACATTTTATTACCATTGTACTTTATTGCAAAAAAAAAAAAAGCTGGATTTGACTTACTAAAACCTCATAATTGCAATGTTGGCCAGTGCTTTAGGAGGTCAGTGCTTTGCTTGACTCTCTGCATTGAAGCAACTTCATTGCGAAAAAATACTTTATCCTTGCATGAATTAAGAATTGTGTATTTTTGCTGTCTTGTAATGGGTTTGTCTTTTTTCCCCCTTTCCTTCTCTTTCTCTGCCTTATCCATCTCTTCTAGGTATTCGCTTGAGAGTCAGAGCAGAGTATTGTCACCATGAATCAATCCTGAGCCAGAATGTGCTGTCTGTCAAACAGAACTTGCTTGAAAAGCAGTTTGATTTATTTAGCCAGTCCAACACAGTGTTGAAATCCCGAGACCTTGGTTCTATCATCTGTGATATCAAATTTTCTGAACTTTCGTACCTGGATGCCTTTTGGGCGGACTATATGAATGGCTCCCTTCTTGAGGCTTTGAAGGGAGTCTTCATAACGGATTCTCTCAAGGAAGCTGTGGGACAGGAAACCATCCAGCTCCTAGTTAATGTAGATGAGGATGATTATGAAGAAGGGAGAAGGATGCTTCTGGAGAATGTTCCTCAGCAATCACTATGAGCTTTATCAAAGTGACCTCACTTTGGACAATTATGTACTGCCACCCGGCAAATGAAGTGCAAAAACATTCTTACTGTACCTGCTGGTCATCAGGAATACAGACTTAATTTTACAGGACATGCATTCAATGTTCATACAGGCTCACATTCTGTTTTTTATGAAGCATATAATATTACTTGAAGAGCCTAAATGTGGCATTGATCTTAAAAAGGAATAGGTAGTCGGAATCCAAAAGCCTCTTAGCTGAAGGATTGGTGGTGATCTTAGTATGCTGTTCCTGATAGTTTGTACCTCCATGATTGGTGTGGAGGGGGAATGTGAAAAGGTATTTCCTTAAAAAGGAATTGTCAAATTACCCCTACTAAAGTACTATTTTCAATTTCCTAAATGATAAAAGCTTGTAAGATCTATGTGAGTTGCATAGAGCTGGCATCACTGCTGTCAATGCCTGAAGGTATTTTGGCAATTGTCAGTTTACACTTGAGTAAACAACATACAAGCTTTCAGTTGGACATCTTACAAGCCCTAAAGCATTCAACCTGTTATAAGGTTCTTTTAAGTACCTTTCTAATTTTTCGAAATAGTTTCCCATTAACTAGGGATCAACAAAAAAAGGGCACAATGACAAACTGAATATAGAAGGTAATTGCACGCAAGACAGCAAATTTCCAAAATTGAAACAGTTGCTGAGGCATGTGTATGAGAGAATATTGTGGATCTCAAATTTTTTGGGTTTTTTTTCTGGCCAGACAAAAAAAAAACGTAATGGTGTAGTTTAAGGGAAGCAAAGGTTGTAGGAGCCAATAATTTATTTTTCTGAAATGTATCTTATTTATTTTCAAATTGAACAATGGAAGAGGGAAAAAATCTACACCACATTAGTTGGCCCTACTACTATGAAAGGTTAACATTTGCAGTCATAAAATCCAATGTTAAATATGTTAATTTTTTTTTGTTTTGACTGCTAAACATCCCTATAATTTATTTTAAAAAAATGTATTTCTATGGATCATTTTCCTTTTTTTAATGTAAATATAAACATTCTATTAAAGATTTGTAATTTTTTTTGTATAGCAAAACATTTTTCTGTGTTTTCTTGAAAAAAAATAAAATAAAATGATAGAAGTGTTGTGTGCTTTTTCTTCATTACCAATTGACACATTTTAGTATGTTATGCTTGTCTTGCACGCATCAAATTTTTATGGAGAATGTTGGCGAACAGTTATCTTCTGGAAATTTCTTTGAACTGCTGTGGAAAGGCAGAGCAGGGTGAATTCTGTGGTATAGACATGGAGCTGTGTACATTGCTGAACATGAAGAAAAAAAACATGCATAGATGTAGAGCACTGCAAGAAAGGTTCAATGCTAGGGAAATAAAAGTGCGGATTTAACTTTAATTTCTTTCATGTAATTGCCAAGAGTCCATGAGCTAGTGACGTATGGGATATACAATCCTACCAGGAGGGGCAAAGTTTCCCAAACCTCAAAATGCCTACAAATACACCCCTCACCACACCCACAATTCAGTTTTACAAGCTTTGCCTCCTATGGAGGTGGTGAAGTAAGTTTGTGCTAAGATTTCTACGTTGACATGCGCTTCTCAGCATTTTGAAGCCTGATTGCTCTGAGTACAGCGAATGTCAGAGGGACATGGAGAGTATCACTTATTGAATGCAATGATTTTCCTAACGGGGGTCTTTTTCATAGGTTTTCTGTTATCGGTCGTAGAGATTCATCTCCTACCTCCCTTTTCAGATTGACGATATACTCTCAAATACCATTACCTCTACTGATAGCCAAACCAGTACTGAAACGGCTATCTGCTATATGTGGATGGGTGTCTTTGGGTAAGTGTTTTTAATTACTTAAGACACCTCAGCTATGGTTTTGGCACTTTATGCATTTATATAAAGTTCTAAATATATGTATTGTACTTATATTTTCCATGAGTCGGGTTCATATATTTCCTTTTGCAGATTGTCTGTTTCATATTTGGGGAAAGTTAATATTAACCCCTTAAGGACCAGCGACGTACCCTGTATGTCGCTGGCCTTTTTTTGGGACTTGATTGTTTTATAGCGCGGTCTTGCCACCAGCATTGAGACTGCTCTATTCCACAAAGCCTGCTGGAGGGAGGGAATTAATAGCGTGTTCTTGCTAGACTTGTGCTATTATGTTCTGAAAAAAACCTTAACGACCAGTGACATACAGGGTACATTGTGGTCATTAAGGGGTTAAGAAATATTTTTTTTTCTTACCTGTGGTTGTCTTTTTTTCAATTGACTACTTTGTTTCAAATTGTGAGCTTACTTAGGCTCACGGGTGAGCCAAATGCTACACTTTATTGCGTCATTTTTGGCGCGGAATGCACGTCCGTTGACGCAAGTTCGTAATTTCCGGCGTCGTAATTGACGCAGAGGTTTCACACAGGGTTGCGTCGTTAGTGACGCGAGTGTGTCATTTCCGGACATGGTTGGCGCAAAATTTTTTAATTTACGTTGTGCGTCATACTTGGCGCCAAACTTATTTCATTATTTATTTGCCCCATTGCTGTTTGCCTTTTTCTATGTCAGAGGGCTATGCTATTTGCATTTTTTTCACATTCCTGAAACTATCGTATAAGGAAATTGATAATTTTTCTTTAAGTTTTTTTTCTTTTACATTCTACAAGATGTCTCAATCTGATCTTCCTCAAAAGTATCTGTTGGAACTTTGCTGCCTGACATCGGTTCTACCAAAGCTAAGTGCATTTGTTGTAAAATTGTGGAGATTATATCTCCTAATGTCATTTGTATTAGTTTTTACATGCAGATAGTGTGTCCATGAGTAATAGTACATTGCCGGTTGCAGTTCCTTCATCTTCTAATGTACATGATATACCTATGAATTTTAAAGAATTTGTTACTGATTTCTATTCAGAAGACTTTGTCTGCATTTCCGCCTTCTAATAAGCGTAAGAGGTCTTTTAAAACTTCTCATAAAGTTGATGAAATTTCAAATGACCGACAACATAATGAATTATCTACCTCTGATGAGGATCTATCTGATTCAGAAGATCCTTCCTCTGATATTGACACTGACATATCTACTTATTTATTTAAAATAGAATATATGCGTTCTTTGTTAAAAGAGGTGTTAATTACTTTGGATATTGAGGAAGCTAGTCCTCTTGATATTAAAACCAGTAAACGTTTAAATTCTGTTTTTAAACCTCCTGTGGTTACTCCAGAGGTTCTTCCTATTCCTGATGCTATTTCTGATATGATTTCTAAGGAATGGAATAAGCCGGGTACTTCTTTTAATCCTTCTGCAAGGTTTAAAAAATTGTATCCTTTACCAGCAATTTCAATAGTTTTGGGAAAAGATCCCCAAAGTTGATGGGGCTATTTCTACTCTTGCTAAACTAACCACTATTCCTATGGAAGATAGTACTTCCTTTAAAGATCCTTTAGATAGGAAGCTTGAATCTTATTTAAGGAAAGCCTATTTCTTCTATAAGGTACGACAAGTCCACGGATTCATCCTTTACTTGTGGGATATTATCCTCCTACTAACAGGAAGTGGCAAAGAGCACCACAGCAGAGCCGTCTATATAGCTCCTCCCTTAAAAGAAACAAATTCTGCAACAGTGGTGTAAAGAAGGACTGGGAGAGATTTGCAAGTAAAATTGTATTTAATACATTTTAAAACGAGTATAACATAACAGGCACAGCAAACAAACCCCGCTGACGTGTTTCCCGCTTCACAAGCGGTTTATCAGAGCTGGGAGAAAAGGTGTTACAGACAGCTGTTAAATCACAGGTAGCAAAGGTGAGTAGCCAATCTGCATACAGAGTTCTCACCTACGTCTCAACAATCTATAAACAAGATAATTTTCACTATCACTAAAGTTGATACAAATTCATTCTGAATAGTCACATACATACAAAAGATCATTAAAACAAAACACCAATTCTAAAATGAGTAATAAATCAAAGTACAGAATAGCGGAACCCTTCAGCAAACAAATAATGCAACTGTCATTACATTTAAAGTAACAGACTCCCGCATTATGATAGCCACCAAAGTATAAAAGTCAAATGCAAGCAAAAATCTTTTAGGGCAAATGCGGGAATATGTTACAATGTAACAACTATACATGATAGAATTGCACTGTGATCGAATAAGAGATATTGTATATCTACAAATTTAGAAACATAATATATTTGATAACGTCACTAGGACTAAATGTGTAATGTAAAATAGAAATGTTCCATTATTTTAATTCAAAACATCATATTATTCACATTATTACCTAGTCTTCAAAATAGCAATGAAACTCAGTGTTGTACTTACACAAATAAATTTAGCATAAAATATGTATTTGATTTTTAGGCATCAATGAACAGTTTAATATCGCTTATTTTATTTATCCCTAGGGGGGAACCGGTTTTTAAAGTATAGATCCAATAGATCTCTCTCTTACTTAGAGCCTTATACCTGTCCCCACCTCTGGAGTTAATTTTTACTTGTTCAATAACTTGGAAACGAAAATACCTAAATTTGTCAACATGTTCGTAGAAATGCTTTGCCACTGGTGTTTTTGGTACATCTGCCTCTAGGGACAAAAGATGTTCTCTGATCCTATCCTTTAAGCCCCTAGAGGTGAGACCCACATACTGAAAATTGCAATGTAAACAAGTAATGAAGTACACCACAAATGTAGAGCTACAATTGATACGTTCCCTAATATTATAGATTATATTAGTATTTGTTGAATGGAAAGTATCTCCTACAAGAGCAAAATCACAGCTCTTGCACGGTCTCACTCCACATTTGTAGAAACCACATTTTTTTAGACAAACAATTACCTGTTTTACCCACCATCACCGAAGTGTTGGTATTAGCTCCGGAACTAAGATTCTTATTGATTTTATCCCCTATAGTATCAGATCTGTAGGAGATAAATTTACAATTAGCTGCCTTGAAAGGCATTACTAAGCTTGCATAAGGGGCTAATTACAAAAATGGTTGTCACTGAGTTTTGAATGTTTGTGGGCAAACCTTTTATGAACTGGGAGTGCTGTTAACGTTTTGTGGGAAACTTTGAGGGTACACTTGGCGTTTTTTTGGGTCTCAGAACCCACATGGCTAGTTTAAAACCGCTCTGGTGCGGTTCTTTGAGGCTGTAGAGACATCGAGTGAGATGGGCGGGGCCTATTTTTGCACCTCAGATGCGAAGTTTTCACGCAGCAAGCTCCAACTCCTGAGGGCCCTTGTGGATGTTTTGGGCCAAATCGAAGCTTTAACCCCATATTTACTATCCCTGAGGGCAGGTAGGTGCCACAGCAGCGCTATGGCAAGGTGCTGGGGGTGTTTTTTCCGGATTTAGGCCTAATTTCAATCCGGTTTGCACATTAAAGGGTTAAATGTTAAATTTCCTTGTGGGGCAAACCTAACTACATATATTGAGTCTGCTTGCAAAAATTTGGTGCATTTGTAAGCAGTTTTGCAGAACGTGTGCTTTTTTTTCTCTTAAAGGCGCAGTACAGTTTAAGATTATTTTTTTCACTAAATAAAGTGTTTTCATGCTTGTTTGTAGCCATTACTAGCCTGTTCAACATGTCTGACATTGAAGAAAGTCATTGTTCAATATGTTTAGAAGCCATTGTGGAACCCCCACTTAGAATGTGTCCCTCATGCACTGAAAGGTCAAATTGCAAAGAACATATTTTAGCTACTAAAAGTATGTCGCAGGATGATTCTCAGTCAGAAGGGAATCAGTTATGCCATCTAATTCTACCCAAGTGTCACAACTATTAACGCCCGCACAAGCGATGCCAAGTACTTCTAGTGCGTCTAATTCACCCTGCAAGATATGGCCACAGTTATGAATACTACCCTCACAGAGGTTTTATCTAAGCTGCCTGGGTTGCAGGGGAAGCGCAGTAGGTCTGGTGTGAGAACGAATGCTGAGCCCTCTGACGCTTTATTAGCAATATCCGATGTACCCTCACACTATTCTGAGTTGGGGGTTAGGGATTTGCTGTCTGAGGGAGAGATTTGATTCAGGAAAGATGTTCCCTCAGACTCAGATATGACGACTTTTAAATTTAAACTAGAACACCTCCGCTTATTGCTCAGGGAGGTTTTAGCAACTCTGGATGATTGTGACCCTATTGTAGTTCCAGAGACATTGTGTAAAATGGACAGATTTCTAGAGGTTCCTGCCTACACTTACATTACTAAGAAGTGGGATAGACCAGGTATTCCGTTCGCCCCCCCCTCCTACTTTTAAGAAAATGTTTCCCATATCAGACACCATGTGGGACTTGTGGCAGATGGTCCCTAAGGTGGAAGGAGCTATTTCTATCCTGGCTAAGCGTACAACTATACCTATTGAGGACATTTGTGCTTTCAAAGATCCTATGGATAAAAAATTAGAGGGTCTCCTAAAGAAAATATTTGTTCATCAGGGTTTTCTTCTCCCACCTATAGCGTGCATTGTTCCTGTAACTACAGCAGCTTCTTTTTGGTTCGAGGCTCTGGAGGAGGCTCATCAGGTTGAGACCCCATTAGATGATATTCTGGATAGAATTAAGGCTCTCAAGCTAGCTAATTCTTTCATTACATATGCCGCTTTTCAACTGGCTAAATTAGCGGCAAAGAATTCAGGCCATTTTAGCGCGTAGAGCGTTATGGCTTAAGTCCTGATCTGCTGATGTGTCATCAAAATCTAAGCTTTTAGCCATCCCTTTCAAGGCTAAGACCCTATTCGGGCCTGAACTGAAAGAGATCATTTCAGACATCACTGGAGGGAAAGGCCATGCCCTTCCTCAGGATAAGACAAATAAGATGAGGACCAAACAAAATAATTTTCGTTCCTTTCGAAACTTCAAAGGTGGTCCCTCTACCTCTTCCCCTGCTGCAAAGCAAGAGGGGAATTTTGCTCAATCCAAGTCAGTCTGGAGATCTAACCAGACTTTGAACAAGGGTAAACAGGCCAAGAAGCATACTGCTGCCACCAAGACAGCATGAAGGGGTAGCCCCCGATCCGGGACCGGATCTAGTAGGGGGCAGACTTTTGCTCAGGCTTGGGCAAGAGACATTCAGTGAGATAGTGGGTGATGATAGTGCGCTTAGTGTAGGGTATTAAACACCTTAACTTAATAGCAGATCCTTCAGACTACTATAGTGAAAGTTTAACAAGTGTAAGAGAAAAAGTAAGGGCGCTAAAAAAGCTAAAAATACCACTTAAAGCTGACAGATAAATGTATAATAACCAGGGACTTCAAATAGAATAATTATGTATTTAATATACCATAAAAGATGACAAGAACATAAAATTAAAAGGGACGTCTCCCAAGAAATTGCATAATAAAATAATACAGCATAAAATTATTTCAGCATAAATGTAATCCTAAATAAAAACTGGATTTTAATAAAACGGTGGATACTATATATAAATAAAAGTTCATTCCTTAGGACCTTGCCGTTTGCGAGATAGTGTCTATATCTAGAGTCAGATGTCAGATATACAAGTAATCTTGATTGCTGTTCTATGTAATATTCCCACAATAGAAAATCTTTACTTCATCTGTGTTTTAGTAAGTTAGAAACATCTATATCTTATCTTAAATACTTAACTTTACCAGTGGCCGGTCTCTGTCAGGCAACTCTGTGTGTGCTCCACGAGAATCCGGCGTCTGACGTCACGGTTTCCACCTCGAGGGCTCGTCTCTATTCAGCCAATTGGAACCTCCGTGGGTCCCTGTCTGTCAATCTGTTGTTGTCCGGTCCGGTTCTTAGTAATTTGGTTATAGTTGGAGGTTGCTCTTAGTGCTGTGCACGCAACCTCTTTTTCAGGTATCCGCCAGGGGATAAAAAATGATGAAGTACAACCCGGGTTGATAATTCTTCTGTACGAAGGTAGTTGATCCTTAGACTGTGGTATGTGGTACTGGTTTTCTACGCGTTTCACTCCTTTCAGAGCTTTATCAAGAATGACTAGCCCACATTATCCTCCTCCTTTTCAAGGTGTCTCTGTGTTCCAGTATGCCAACGTGTTTCGGCCTAGACTAGGCCTTTCTCAAGACTATACCTCTTGAGAATATATATATATATATAGTCTTGAGAAAGGCCTAGTCTAGGCCGAAACACGTTGGCATACTGGAACACAGAGACACCTTGAAAAGGAGGAGGATAATGTGGGCTAGTCATTCTTGATAAAGCTCTGAAAGGAGTGAAACGCGTAGAAAACCAGTACCACATACCACAGTCTAAGGATCAACTACCTTCGTACAGAAGAATTATCAACCCGGGTTGTACTTCATCATTTTTTTATCCCCTGGCGGATACCTGAAAAAGAGGTTGCGTGCACAGCACTAAGAGCAACCTCCAACTATAACCAAATTACTTAGAACCGGACCGGACAACAACAGATTGACAGACAGGGACCCACGGAGGTTCCAATTGGCTGAATAGAGGCGAGCCCTCGAGGTGGAAACCGTGACGTCAGACGCCGGATTCTCGTCACACGGAGTTGCCTGACAGAGACCGGCCACTGGTAAAGTTATCGTCAAGTATTTAAGATAAGATATAGACGTTTCTAACTTACTAAAACACAGATGAAGTAAAGATTTTCTATTGTGGGAATATTACATAGAAAAGCAATCAAGATTAATCATGATTACTTGTATATCTGACTCTAGATATAGACACTGTATCTCGCAAACGGCAAGGTCCTAAGGAATGAACTTTTATTTATATATAGTATCCACCGTTTTATTAAAATCCAGTTTTTATTCAGGATTACATTTATGCTGAAATAATTTTATGCTGTATTTTATTATGCAATTTCTTGGGAGACGTCCCTTTTAATTTTATGTTTTATTAAAATCCAGTTTTTATTCAGGATTACATTTATGCTGAAATAATTTTATGCTGTATTTTATTATGCAATTTCTTGGGAGACGTCCCTTTTAATTTTATGTTCTTGTCATCTTTTATGGTATATTAAATACATAATTATTCTATTTGAAGTCCCTGGTTATTATACATTTATCTGTCAGCTTTAAGTGGTATTTTTAGCGCCCTTACTTTTTCTCTTACACAAGAGACATTCAGGACTCCTGGGCTTTAGAAATCGTAACCCAGGGGTATCTTCTAGATTTCAAAGATTCTCCTCCAAGGGGGAGATTCCATCTTTCTCAATTGTCTGTAAACCAGACAAAAAGAGAGGCGTTCTTACGCTGTGTAGAAGACCCCTATATACCATGGGAGTGATCTGCCCAGTTCCGAAAACGGGGCAGGGGTTCTACTCCAATCTGTTTGGTCTTAAGGTTCCCTCTTTTTTGGGAACCACAATTTTAGATAACAAGTTCCTCAGAGTCCCATCCTTCAAGATGGAGACCATTTGGACTATTTTACCAATGATCCAGGAGGGTCAATATATGACCGTGGACGTAAAGGACCAGTCAACATAGATTTGCATAATCAACAAATTCAAGATAACAAGACAATGCAATAGCACTTAGTATGAACTTCAAATGAGTAGTAGATTTTTTTTCTGACAATTTTAAGTTTTGTCTTTTTCCACTCCCCCTGTACCATGTGACAGCCATCAGCCAATTACAAATGCATACACGTACCATGTGACAGCCATCAGCCATTCAAAAATGCATACACACTTATTCTTGCACATGCTCAGTAGGAGCTGGTGTCTCAAAACGTTTAAATATAAAAAGAATGTGCACATTTTGTTAATGGAAGTAAATTGGAAAGTTGTTTAAAATGGCATGCTCTATCTGAATAATGAAAGTTTAATTTTGATTGAGTGTCCCTTTAAAGGATGCGTATCTACACATCCCTATCCACAAAGATCACCAGTTCCTCAGGTTCGCCTTTCTGGACAAGCATTACCAGTTTGTGACTCTTCCCTTCAGGTTGGCCACAGCTCCCAGAATTTTCACAAAGGTGCTAGGGTCCCTTCTGGCGGTTCTAAGGCCGCGGGGCATAGCTGTGGCGCCTTATCTGGAAGATATCTTAATTCAGGCGTCGACTTACCAACTAGCCAAGTCTCACACTGACATCGTGTTGGCTTTTCTACGATCCCACGGGTGGAAGGTGAACGTAAAAAAAGAGTTCACTTATCCCTCTCACAAGAGTTCCATTCCTGGGAACTCTGATAGATTCGGTGGACATGAAAATTTTTCTGACGGAGGTCAGGAAATCAAATATTTTAACCATCTGCCGAGCTCTTCATTCTATTCCTCGGCCGTCAGTGGCTCAGTGTATGGAGGTAATCTGACTAATGGTAACGGCAATGGACACAGTTCCGTTTGCTCGCTTGCATCTCAGACCACTGCAACTATGCGTGCTCAAACAGTGGAATGGGGATTATGCAGATTTATCTCCTCAGATAAATCTGGATCAAGAGACCAGAGACTCTTCTTTGGTGGTTGTCACAGGATCATCTGTCCCAGGGAATGTGTTTCTTTCATGTAATTAGCAAGAGTCCATGAGCTAGTGACGTATGGGATATACATTCCTACCAGGAGGGGCAAAGTTTCCCAAACCTCAAAATGCCTATAAATACACCCCTCACCACACCCACAATTCAGTTTTACAAACTTTGCCTCCGATGGAGGTGGTGAAGTAAGTTTGTGCTAGATTCTACGTTGATATGCGCTCCGCAGCAAGTTGGAGCCCGGTTTTCCTCTCAGCGTGCAGTGAATGTCAGAGGGATGTGAGGAGAGTATTGCCTATTTGAATGCAGTGATCTCCTTCTACGGGGTCTATTTCATAGGTTCTCTGTTATCGGTCGTAGAGATTCATCTCTTACCTCCCTTTTCAGATCGACGATATACTCATATATACCATTACCTCTGCTGATTCTCGTTTCAGTACTGGTTTGGCTATCTGCTATATGTAGATGAGTGTCCTGGGGTAAGTAAGTCTTATTTTCTGTGACACTCTAAGCTATGGTTGGGCACTTTGTTTATAAAGTTCTAAATATATGTATTCAAACATTTATTTGCCTTGATTCAGAATGTTCAACTTTCCTTATTTTCAGACAGTCAGTTTCATATTTGGGATAATGCATTTTGATTTGACCATTTTTTCTTACCTTAAAATTTGACTTTCTCCCTGTGGGCTGTTAGGCTCGCGGGGGCTGAAAATGCTTCATTTTATTGCGTCATTCTTGGCGCGGACTTTTTTGGCGCAAAAATTCTATTTCCGTTTCCGGCGTCATACGTGTCGCCGGAAGTTGCGTCATTCTTTGACGTTATTTCGCGCCAAAAATGTCGGCGTTCCGGATGTGGCGTCATTTTTGGCGCCAAAAAGCATTTAGGCACCAAATAATGTGGGCGTCTTATTTGGCGCGAAAAAATATGGGCGTCGCTTTTGTCTCCATTATTTAAGTCTCATTTTTTATTGCTTCTGGTTGCTAGAAGCTTGTTCTTTGGCATTCTTTCCCATTCCTGAAACTGTCATTTAAGGAATTTGATCAATTTTGCTTTATATGTTGTTTTTTCTCTTACATATTGCAAGATGTCTCACGTTGCATCTGAGCCAGAAGATACTACAGGAAAATCACTGTCAAGTGCTGAATCTACCAAAGCTAAGTGTATCTGCTGTAAACTTTTGGTAGCTATTTCTCCAGCTGTTGTTTGTATTGATTGTCATGACAAACTTGTTAAAGCAGATAATATTTCCTTTAGTAAAGTACCATTGCCTGTTGCAGTTCCCTCAACATCTAAGGTGCAGAATGTTCCTGATAATATAAGAGATTTTGTTTCTGAATCCATAAAGAAGGCTATGTCTGTTATTTCTCCTTCTAGTAAACGTAAAAAATCTTTTAAAACTTCTCTCCCTACAGATGAATTTTTAAATGAACATCATCATTCTGATTCTGATGACTCCTCTGGTTCAGAGGATTCTGTCTCTGAGGTTGATGCTGATAAATCTTCATATTTATTTAAAATGGAATTTATTCGTTCTTTACTTAAAGAAGTTCTAATTGCTTTAGAAATAGAGGATTCTAGTCCTCTTGATACTAATTCTAAACGTTTAGATAAGGTATTTAAAGCTCCTGTGGTTATTCCAGAAGTTTTTCCTGTTCCTAATGCTATTTCTGCAGTAATTTCCAAAGAATGGGATAAATTGGGTAATTCATTTACTCCTTCTAAACGTTTTAAGCATTTATATCCTGTGCCGTCTGACAGATTAGAATTTTGGGACAAAATCCCTAAAGTTGATGGGGCTATTTCTACCCTTGCTAAACGTACTACTATTCCTACGTCAGATGGTACTTCGTTTAAGGATCCTCTAGATAGGAAAATTGAGTCCTTTCTAAGAAAAGCTTATCTGTGTTCAGGTAATCTTCTTAGACCTGCTATATCTTTGGCTGATGTTGCTGCAGCTTCAACTTTTTGGTTGGAAACTTTAGCGCAACAAGTAACACATCGTGATTCTCATGACATTATTATTCTTCTTCAGCATGCTAATTTTATCTGTGATGCCATTTTTGATATTATCAGAGTTGATGTCAGGTTTATGTCTCTAGCTATTTTAGCTAGAAGAGCTTTATGGCTTAAAACTTGGAATGCTGATATGGCTTCTAAATCAACTTTACTTTCTATTTCTTTCCAGGGTAACAAATTATTTGGTTCTCAGTTGGATTCCATCATTTCAACTGTTACTGGTGGGAAAGGAACTTTTTTACCACAGGATAAAAAATCTAAAGGTAAAAGTAGAGCCAATAATCGTTTTCGTTCCTTTCGTTTCAACAAAGAACAAAAGCCTGATCCTTCATCCTCAGGAGCAGTTTCAGTTTGGAAACCATCTCCAGTCTGGAATAAATCCAAGCCAGCTAGAAAGGCAAAGCCTGCTTCTAAGTCCACATGAAGGTGCGGCCCTCATTCCAGCTCAGCTGGTAGGGGGCAGGTTACGTTTTTTCAAGGAAATTTGGATCAATTCTGTTCACAATCTTTGGATTCAGAACATTGTTTCAGAAGGGTACAGAATTGGTTTCAAGATAAGACCTCCTGCAAAGAGATTTTTTCTTTCCCGTGTCCCAGTAAATCCAGTAAAAGCTCAAGCATTTCTGAAATGTGTTTCAGATCTAGAGTTGACTGGAGTAATTATGCCAGTTCCAGTTCAGGAACAGGGGATGGGGTTTTATTCAAATCTCTTCATTGTACCAAAGAAGGAGAATTCCTTCAGACCAGTTCTGGATCTAAAAATATTGAATCGTTATGTAAGGATACCAACGTTCAAAATGGTAACTATAAGGACTATCTTGCCTTTTGTTCTGCAAGGGAATTATATGTCCACAATAGATTTACAGGATGCATATCTGCATATTCAGATTCATCCAGATCATTTTCAGTTCCTGAGATTCTCTTTTCTGGACAAGCATTACCAGTTTGTGGCTCTGCCGTTTGGCCTAGCTACAGCTCCAAGAATTTTTACAAAGGTTCTCGGTGCCCTTCTGTCTGTAATCAGAGAACAGGGTATTGTGGTATTTCCTTATTTGGACGATATCTTGGTACTTGCTCAGTCTTTACATTTAGCAGAATCTCATACGAATCGACTTGTGTTGTTTCTTCAAGATCATGGTTGGAGGATCAATTTACCAAAAAGTTCTTTGATTCCTCAGACAAGGGTAACCTTTCTGGGTTTCCAGATGGATTCAGTGTCCATGACTCTGTCTTTAACAGACAAGAGACGTCTAAAATTGATTGCAGCTTGTCGAAACCTTCAGTCACAATCATTCCCTTCGGTAGCCTTATGCATGGAAATTCTAGGTCTTATGACTGCTGCATCGGACGCGATCCCCTTTGCTCGTTTTCACATGCGACCTCTTCAGCTCTGTATGCTGAAGCAATGGTGCAAGGATTACACGAAGATATCTCAAACAATATCTTTAAAACAGATTGTTCGGCACTCTCTAACATGGTGGACAGATCACCATCGTTTAATTCAGGGGGCTTCTTTTGTGCTTCCGACCTGGACTGTAATTTCAACAGATGCAAGTCTCACGGGTTGGGGAGCTGTGTGGGGATCTCTGACGGCACAGGGAGTTTGGGAATCTCAGGAGGTGAGATTACCTATCAATATCTTGGAACTCCGTGCAATTTTCAGAGCTCTTCAGTTTTGGCCTCTTCTGAAGAGAGAATCGTTCATTTGTTTTCAGACAGACAATGTCACAACTGTGGCATACATCAATCATCAAGGAGGGACTCACAGTCCTCTGGCTATGAAAGAAGTATCTCGAATTTTGGTTTGGGCGGAATCCAGCTCCTGTCTAATCTCTGCGGTTCATATCCCAGGTGTAGACAATTGGGAAGCGGATTATCTAAGTCGCCAAATGTTGCATCCGGGCGAATGGTCTCTTCACCCTGAGGTATTTCTTCAGATTGTTCAAATGTGGGAACTTCCAGAAATAGATCTGATGGCGTCCCATCTAAACAAGAAACTTCCCAGGTATCTGTCCAGATCCCGGGATCCTCAGGCGGAGGCAGTGGATGCATTATCACTTCCTTGGAAGTATCATCCTGCCTATATCTTTCCGCCTCTAGTTCTTCTTCCAAGAGTGATCTCCAAGATTCTGAAGGAATGCTCGTTTGTTCTGCTGGTAGCTCCAGCATGGCCTCACAGGTTTTGGTATGCGGATCTTGTCCGGATGGCCTCTTGCCAACCGTGGACTCTTCCGTTAAGACCAGACCTTCTATCACAAGGTCCTTTTTTCCATCAGGATCTGAAATCCTTAAATTTAAAGGTATGGAGATTGAACGCTTGATTCTTGGTCAAAGAGGTTTCTCTGACTCCGTGATTAATACTATGTTACAGGCTCGTAAATCTGTATCTCGAGAGATATATTATAGAGTCTGGAAGACTTATATTTCTTGGTGTCTTTCTCATCATTTTTCTTGGCATTCTTTTAGAATACCGAGAATTTTACAGTTTCTTCAGGATGGTTTAGATAAGGGTTTGTCCGCAAGTTCTTTGAAAGGACAAATCTCTGCTCTTTCTGTTCTTTTTCACAGAAAGATTGCTATTCTTCCTGATATTCATTGTTTTGTACAAGCTTTGGTTCGTATAAAACCTGTCATTAAGTCAATTTCTCCTCCTTGGAGTTTGAATTTGGTTCTGGGAGCTCTTCAAGCTCCTCCGTTTGAACCTATGCATTCATTGGACATTAAATTACTTTCTTGGAAAGTTTTGTTCCTTTTGGCCATCTCTTCTGCTAGAAGAGTTTCTGAATTATCTGCTCTTTCTTGTGAGTCTCCTTTTCTGATTTTTCATCAGGATAAGGCGGTGTTGCGAACTTCTTTTGAATTTTTACCTAAAGTTGTGAATTCCAACAACATTAGTAGAGAAATTGTGGTTCCTTCATTATGTCCTAATCCTAAGAATTCTAAGGAGAAATCGTTGCATTCTTTGGATGTTGTTAGAGCTTTGAAATATTATGTTGAAGCTACGAAATCTTTCCGTAAGACTTCTAGTCTATTTGTTATCTTTTCCGGTTCTAGGAAAGGCCAGAAAGCTTCTGCCATTTCTTTGGCATCTTGGTTGAAATCTTTAATTCATCTTGCCTATGTTGAGTCGGGTAAAATTCCGCCTCAGAGAATTACAGCTCATTCTACTAGGTCAGTATCTACTTCCTGGGCGTTTAGGAATGAAGCTTCGGTTGACCAGATCTGCAAAGCAGCAACTTGGTCCTCTTTGCATACTTTTACTAAATTCTACCATTTTTATGTATTTTCTTCTTCTGAAGCAGTTTTTGGTAGAAAAGTACTTCAGGCAGCGGTTTCAGTTTGAATCTTCTGCTTATATTTTTCGTTAAACTTTATTTTGGGTGTGGATTATTTTCAGCAGGAATTGGCTGTCTTTATTTTATCCCTCCCTCTCTAGTGACTCTTGTGTGGAAAGATCCACATCTTGGGTAGTCATTATCCCATACGTCACTAGCTCATGGACTCTTGCTAATTACATGAAAGAAAACATAATTTATGTAAGAACTTACCTGATAAATTCATTTCTTTCATATTAGCAAGAGTCCATGAGGCCCGCCCTTTTTTTGTGGTGGTTATGATTTTGTATAAAGCACAATTATTCCAATTCCTTATTTTATATGCTTTCGCACTTTTTTATCACCCCACTTCTTGGCTATTCGTTAAACTGAATTGTGGGTGTGGTGAGGGGTGTATTTATAGGCATTTTGAGGTTTGGGAAACTTTGCCCCTCCTGGTAGGAATGTATATCCCATACGTCACTAGCTCATGGACTCTTGCTAATATGAAAGAAATGAATTTATCAGGTAAGTTCTTACATAAATTATGTTTTCCGCAGGCCAGCATGGGTCATAGTGACGACAGACACCAGCCTATTGGGCTGGGGTGCAGTTTGGAATTCCCTGAAAGCACTGGGTTTGTGGACTCAGGAGGAGGGTCTCCTCCCGATAAATATATCAATCATCAGGGGGGAACAAAGAGTTCTCTAGCGATGATAGAGGTTACCAAAATAAAGTCGTCAGACTTTTCATCCGGGGGAGTGGGAACTCCATCCGGAGGTGTTTGCACAATTGATTCAGCAATGGGGCACACCAGAATTGGATCTGATGGCGTCTCGTCAGAACGCCCAACTTCCTTGTTACGGGTCCAGGTCACGGGATCCTCAGGCAGTACTGATAGATGCTCTAGCAGTACCCTGGTCGTTCAACCTGGCTTTTGTGTTTCCACCATTTCCTCTCCTTCCTCGTTTGATTGCCAGAATCAAACAGGAGAGAGCTTTGGTGATTTTGATAGCACCTGCGTGGCCACGCTGGACTTGGTATGCAGACCTGGTGGACATGTCATCTCTTCCACCATGGACTCTGCCACTGAGACAGGACCTTCTGATTCAAGGTCCGTTCCAGCATCCAAATCTAGTTTCTCTGCGGCTGACTGCTTGGATATTGAATGCTTGATTTTATCCAAGCGGGGTTTCTCTGAGTCGGTCATAGATACCTTGATTCAGGCTCAAAAGCCTGTCACTAGGAAAATGTATCATAAGATACGGCGTAAATATCTTTATTGGTGCGAATCCAAAGGCTACTCATGGAGTAAGATCAGAGTTCCTAGGATTTTGTCATTTCTCCAAGAAGGATTGGAGAAGAGGCTATCAGCTAGTTCCTTAAAGGGACAGATATCAATTCTACTGCAAAAAACATCTGGCAGATGTTCCAGACGTTCAGTCGTTCTGTCAGGCTTTAGTTAGAATCAAGCCTGTGTTTAAACCTGTTGCTCCGCCATGGAGTTTGAATTTAGTTCTTAAAGTTCTTCAAGGGGTTCCGTTTGAACCTATGCATTCCATAGATATTAAGCTTCTATCTTGGAAATTCTGTTTTTAGTTGCTATCTCTTCGGCTCGAAGAGTTTCTGAATTATCTGCATTGCAATGCGACTTATCTTGTTTTCCATGCTGATATGGTGGTTTTGCGTACCAAACCTGGATTCCTTCCTAAGGTTGTTACTAATAGGAATATCAATCAGGAAATTGTTGTTCCTTCTCTGTGTCCTAATCCTTCCTCTAAGAAGGAGCATCTGTTGCACAACTTGGACGTGGTTCTTGCTTTGAAGTTTTACTTGCAAGCAACCAAAGAGGTCAAAAAGCTATGGCTACCTCTCTTTCTTTTTGGCTGAAAAGCATAATCCGTTTGGCATACGAGACTGCTGGACAGAAGCCTCCTGCAAGGATTACAGCTCACTCTACTAGAGCGGTGGCTTCCACATGGGCTTTTAAAAATGATGCTTCTGTTGAACAGATTTGTAAGGCTGCGACTTGGTCTTCGCTTCATACCTTTTACAAATTTTACAAATTTGATACTTTTGCTTCTTCGGAGGCTATTTTTGGGAGCAAAGTTCTTCAAGCAGTGGTGCCTTCTGTTTAACCATCTGTCTTGTCCCTCCCGTTCATCCGTGTCCTATAGATTTGGTATTGTATCCCACAAATAAAGGATGAATCTGTGGACTCTTCGTACCTTATAGAAGAAAAGTAAATTTATGCTTACCTGATAAATTAATTTCTTCTATGGTACGACTACTCCATGGCCCGCCCTGTCATTTTAAGACAGATTATATTTTTTGATTTTAAACTTCAGTCACCTCTGCACCTTGTAGTTTCTCCTTTTTCTTCCTGTACCTTTGGTCGAATGACTAGGGCGTGGAGCTAAGGGATGAGCTATATAGACAGCTCTGCTGTGGTGCTCTTTGCCACTTCCTGTTAGCAGGAGGATAATATCCCACAAGTAAAGGATGAATCCGTGGTCTCGTCGTACCATAGAAGAAATTAATTTATCAGGTAAGCTTAAATTTACTTTTTCTTGTTACGTTGTAACCAATTCGGTTGGATGTAACAGTGGGAAGGGTCCGTAATCATGAGGGCATCTTTGAGATTTTTATTTCTTTTATATCCCCCTCTAGGGTGGTGCCACTTGTCAAATGGAAGGGTAGGGTCACTCTTTATAATGTGCCAGTGCTGGTTAAGGCTTGCGCCTACCTTACTGATGGTTGGACTTTAAACCATGGTGAAAGTCAATCTTTGCATGGAATGGTACTGCTGAGACACTTGAGAGTTGGTTTGATCAGCTCAAAAAATTGGACAATCCCAGTAAAATTCAAATTTAAATATCCAAGAAACATCAATTGATTTCCTTGACTTGAGAATCTTCAAGAAAGGCCAGAAACAGCTGGGGACATCCCTGTTCTGTAAACCGACAGACCGAAATTCATTACTCCATGCAAGCAGCAGTCATCCAACTGCTCTATTGAAAGCAATTCCGAAAGCACAGCTAATAAGTGTCAAGAAACAGTGAACCAGAGTTGAGACTGACACAATTAGCAGAGAAATTTAAGCAGCAGGGCTACAATTCACGGTTAATTGACCAGAATGTGCGAGGGGTCACTAATCCAAAACCTGATGCTTGTGTGACAGAGGGGACATGCAAAGATTGACTTTCACCATGGTTTATAGTCCAACCATCAGTAAGGCAGGTGCAAGCCTTAACCAGCACTGGAACATTTATAAAGAGTGACCCTACCCTTCCATTTGACAAGTGGCACCACCCTAGAGTGGGATATAAAATAAATAAAAATCTCATGCCCTCATGATTACGGACCCTTCCCAGTGTTACATCCAACCAAATTGGTTCCAACGTAACAAGAAAAATGGCTGCTATAGGTGCACTGGATGTACGACCTGCAGCGCTATGATACCAGGCCCGACGTTTGGCCATCCTCACACTATTTGGAGATTTCAGATCAGATATTTCATCACGTGCACTACCACTCATGTGGTGTATCTCCTCAATTGTTTCTGTGGGCGTTTTTATGTCGGGAAAACCACTGATGATGCAGGGACAAGATTTGCTAATCACAGATCAGCCCTAAAGAAAATGATCAGCGACCAGCCTGTGGCAAGGCATTTCCTTGAGGCCGGCCATACAGTGAATGACCTTAGATTCGTTCTAATTGATCATATTCCCCCGTTGAGACGTGAAGGTGATCGCAATAAGATTCTTCTTCAAATTGACGCGAGATAGATACACCGTTTTTTTTTTAATTTTTATTGAAATATCAATCCAGGGTACAGAAAGAAAGAGGGAAGTCAATTGTAATCACTTTGGTTACATAATAAGGAAAAAAAATTTCTTCATTAACACAGTAAATTAACACCTAATAAACTTGATAAATAAAAACCATTGTGTGAAAAGAACAACTATCAACCAAGATGTAAACATTAGCAAGGAAAAAGGAAAGGAAGATAACATCTAGATCTGGATGCTAATAACTAACCTTGCTAACAACCTGAACCTTCCTATGCTGGTCAATCAGCCAGGCCCCAGAATGGAGGGAGAGGAAATTAAAAGGTATGAAAAAAACAAAACAAAAAAGGCAGGAGAAAAAGGATCCCCTCTAGAGAAACATTAAACTTGCCAATTAGGTGAAAATAAACCAAGCTCTAATTGTTGGATAAACCAGATGGATCCCCTAAAAGGGGCAATTAACTGTAGTTGTGCATCTACAGAAAATGTTAATATTACTTTTCCCCATTTTAAAAAAAATCTTTGTATTGACTTATCACTAGCATCTCTTAAATCAAATTGTTCCATAGTGATCTGATAATAGATTTTATTTACAAACTCCTTGAATTTAGGTTCCCGGGGAGATTTCCAATTCCTGAGCATGACATTGCATCCTACTAAAATTATTGTGTTTATGAGCCTAATCTTTGCATAAGGTTCCTCATGGTTTACGAGGAAAAAGATGAGCCTCGACTCAAAAGTAAAACTGCAGTCATTCACCTTATTCACCCAAAAACATACTTTGCTCCAGAGCTGGGACGCTTTAGGACAGCTCCAGAAACAATGTACTTCATCTGCCTCCCTAGCATTACATTTAGGGCACTTCTTTTTTTTTAATACCATTTTGGCTGGTGTAATGTATAATAGATTTGTTAACTTAAAGTGCGATTCCTTCCAATCTCTAAAGACTTGAGTTTGATCAATTAATTTAAAGCTTTGTAAGATATGTTCTCTAGTAGAGTTTAGGGGGAACTTGTTCCATTTCCTCTCTAGATCACCAATATGTAACATCCCATGATACTTAATGAGCAAATTATAGGGAATTGAGATGGAGACTTTCCCAGCGTGATATAATCTAATCACGTCGTCTAAATCTCCCAGTGATTGACTAGTTTCACCCTCTGCTCGTAAAGTCCTGATCCAGTGTTGTGCCTGGAGATAAGCATCGAAGGAGGTTTTTGCTAAATTAAAATTATCTCTCAGCTCTGCAAATGTCTTAATCGATAAGGTTTCATTTACGCAGATATCCTTTATATTTTTAAGGACATTCCTGGCCCATGTAGAGAAGACTTTATATGTAAGCCCCGGAGTGAAATCCGGATTCCCTACTAGGGGAAGAAATACGGATCTGCGGAAATTAATATGTAGCGCCCAACAGACTTTTTGCCATGCCAGAATTATATACTTAAATGTATATAGATGTGCCACATTTACTGGCAGATTCACGAATGGAATATGGATCAGTGCTTTCAAAGAAAATGGGGCTACCAATTGTGTTTCTAATCCAAGAAAGAAAACCTGTTCTTTTTCTGATATCCAGTCTAATACGAATTTAACAAGTGCAGCATAATTATAGAACTGGATATTAGGCAATGCCAGTCCGCCATGTGCTTTAAAATATGATAGTATAACTTATGAGATCCTGGCTTTCTTCCCATGCCATATAAATCTATCAAATAACGTTTGTAAGAATTTTAAGTCTTTTTTAATAATTAAAAGAGGGAGATTCTGGAGTAAGTACAGTAATTTTGGAAATAAGATTGCTTTAATTAGCATTACTCTCGCAGAGAGGGAAATAGGAAGATTATGCCACGCTGTTAATTTCTGTTTGAACGTATCGATACATTTCCAAAAGTTTAACTCATACCATAGAGGATTCTTACCTAAAATAATACCTAAATACTTAATTTCCTGTACTTCTTTAAAAGGATGTAGAACATGGGTCTTAGGTTTATAAATCCAAAGCAATTCCGATTTTCCCCCAGTTAATTTTATAGCCAGAAATCGAACTAAATATTTCAATAATCTTTAACAGTTGAGGTATGGATTGTTTAGTGTTACTTAAAAAAAGTAGAATATAATCTGCAAATAATGATGTCACAAGATTCTTGTCCCCTAACTTAATTCCTTTTAGCTCTTTTCTTAATAGAATTGCCAGTGGCTCTAGTGATAGATTGAAAAGTAAAGGGGAAAGGAGGCAGCCCTGGCGTGTGCCTCGTTGGAGAGTAAAACTCTGTTACTTCCCCATTGACATTAATGGCAGATGCTGGAGCCTGATATAATACACGTGTAAAATGATAAAAATTCCCTATAAGACCAAATCCTTTAAGCGCACTAAACAAGTGGTCCCATACTATGCAGTCAAATGCCTTCTCAGCGTCGACTGTAAGTAGGGCTACTTCTGTGCTGAAATGTGCCTTATTTTTTTTTTATTGATCTATTCCAGAAGTGATCAATAACCAACATCACTTTTCGGAGATTCTTCAACGAATTTCTCCCCACCATGAAGCCTGCTTGATCCGGGTGTATTAATGGCTCCAGGATGTGCTTAAGTCTAGATGCAATAATAGCAGTTAAAAGCTTATAATCTTCTTTACCCCAGCAGACTCGCTAAGATTTACCCTCACACAGACCCACTATGTTGGAGAGATTGCAAACAAGTTGGTACACTCCTCCACATCTGGTGGGATTGCCCCACACTTCAGCCTTTCTGGTTGGACATCCATAGAGAAATCCAAAAGGTACTCAATACATCTATCCCCTTCAATCCTTTGACGCTATTATTTAACAAACCCCCTAAGATCAAATGCAAATACCGACAGGTCTTATTGTACATCATGCTTAGTGGGGCCAAGCAACTGATCCCTAGACTGTGGAAACAGCGACACATTCCTACTCAAAAAGACTGGGTACATAATGTCACTCTTCTCCTTTCCCTGGAAAGGTTTCACTATCAGAAAACAAAAAGGATGGATTTTTACTGCGCCATGTCCTTTTATTGGGAAACATACACTCTCACACTTTCTAGACCCCCGCCACAACTTTCTAATAATTCCTAGTCACCCCGACACCTTATACAGCCACATCATCCCCCGTAACACATCTCAAAACTAGGACACATCTGACTCATCTGGAAACTCACCCTGGAGCCATACTTCCTCCGCGCTGGTTTGCTAGACCTTATACCCTATCACTTAACTAACTCCTTGATGACTGTAACTTACCTCTCACGTATATCAACATCAGTGAGACCTTTCTATCTTTTACATAGATCTCTGTCTCATTGCTCTGCTCTGTTTAAATGTTAATGTGGAAGTTTCATCCACATGTGTTATCTTATAAAAAAGAAAAATCCACAAGCTACTATGTCCAAGACCAGAACTTTATGTGGGACTCAACAAATGCATGGATCCTTGGACTTAAATACAATGGTCATTACTGGTCTTGCCCTTTATATATTTCACTTTCATTGTTTTTTCTTTTTTGTCTATGTTATACCACGCCGGATTGTTTTCATGGCAATTGTAAAATTATTATTTATACCAATAAAGCTTGTTGGAAAAAAAAAAAAAAAAAAAAGCTTATAATCTTGATTTAATAACGATATAGGCCTATAAGAAGACCGAATTTCTGGATTTTTATCTTTTTTTAAGATCAGCGCCACATTTGACGCTGAGAAGAACCTCGACTGCATTTGATTTTTTATATAATATTCATTGAATAGCGCCGCTAGTGTGGGGAGGATTTCATCATGTAGAAGTTTGTAAAACTCTGATGGAAGAGCATCCGGACCTGGCGTCTTATTTGACTTAGCCTGCTTAATGGCATCTGAAATTTCACGTAGTGATATAGGTTCATTCAACCGGCTCAGGTCCTGGGAATCTATTTTAGGTAACACTACACTTTTCCAAAATTCCTGTTTATTCTCTAAATTGACTGCTCCTGCTGAGTAAACCTCTTGAAAGTATTTAACGAGTTCACGTCTTATCTCAGAAATATTAGTAATCCTTCTATCCCCAATCTTAATTGTGGCTATAAAATTCTTCTGAGACCAGCCTTTAGATAATTTGGCTAAATATTTTGCGGAATTACCATAGTGGCCTCTAAATCTAGCTTTTTGCTTTTGAATTTGTAATGATAGGCCTTGTTTCAAGAACAAGTCTCTCTCTACTCGAGCCGCAGTGTAATTAGCCCAGAAAATCTGATTTGGGTAATTTAGGTATTTCTTGTAGGCATTTTTAACCTGGTTAGCTAGTTGTTCTTTATTTTTCTTCTTTTTTTTCCATTTACATAGATAAGCTTTGATCTCACCCCTCAAGACTGATTTCGCTGTTTCCCACAGAATTTCTGGTTTATCGGCATATGCAGCTTTAAATTGGCTTGTAGCCAGTTCTTAAATTTGGAGTTGTTAATTAGGTATTGAGGGGAAAAAAAAAGCGCGTTGTATAAACCTGGGGAACGAATTGCATTAATCTCCAAAGAAATAATTGCATGATCGGAGATAACTATCTCCCCTATATCTGATTTAATCTCCAGACCCAACATATTACTAGATATTAGGAAGTAATCTATTCTTGAAAAGGATTTAAATGTCCTAGACTCACAGGTGTACTCTTCACTATCGGGGTGTTGCAACCTCCATATATCTTTAAGTGCAAGCTTATATCCCAGATTCTGTAAGACCTTAGCTTCCTTGTTGTATCTAGCTCTTTGCCTGAGATTAGACCTATCTAAGCTAGGGGTGAATGCCATATTCAAGTCTCCAGCCAAGATAATATTTCTTTCATGTAATTAGCAAGAGTCCATGAGCTAGTGACGTATGGGATATACAATCCTACCAGGAGGGGCAAAGTTTCCCAAACCTTAAAATGCCTATAAATACACCCCTCACCACACCCACAATTCAGTTTTACAAACTTTGCCTCCCATGGAGGTGGTGAAGTAAGTTAGTGCTAGATTCTACGTTGATATGTGCTTCGCAGCAGGCTGAAGCCCGGTTTTCCTCTCAGAGTGCAGTGAATGTCAGAGGGATGTGAAGAGAGTATTGCCTATTTGAATACAATGGTCTTCCTCTAGGGGATCTATTTCATAGGTTCTCTGTTATCGGTCGTAGAGATTTCTTCTCCTACCTCCCTTTTCAGATTGACGATATACTCTTATATATACCATTACCTCTGCTGATTCTCGTTTCAGTACTGGTTTGGCTTTCTACAAACATGTAGATGAGTGTCCTGGGGTAAGTAAATCTTATTTTCTGTGACACTCTAAGCTATGGTTGGGCACTTTGTTTATAAAGTTCTAAATATATGTATTCAAACATTTATTTGCCTTGACTCAGAATGTTCAACTTTCCTTATTTTTCAGACAGTCAGTTTCATATTTGGGATAATGCATTTGATTTAATCATTTTTTCTTACCTTCAAAAATTTGACTTTTTTCCCTGTGGGCTGTTAGGCTCGCGGGGGCTGAAAATGCTTCATTTTATTGCGTCATTCTTGGCGCAGACTTTTTTGGCGCAAAAATTATTTTCCGTTTCCGGCGTCATACGTGTCGCCGGAAGTTGCGTCATTTTTTGACGTTATTTTGCGCCAAAAATGTCGGCGTTCCGGATGTGGCGTTATTTTTGGCGCCAAAAAGCATTTAGGCGCCAAATAATGTGGGCGTCTTATTTGGCGCTAAAAAATATGGGCGTCACTTTTGTCTCCACATTATTTAAGTCTCATTTTTCATTGCTTCTGGTTGCTAGAAGCTTGTTCTTTGGCATTTTTTCCCATTCCTGAAACTGTCATTTAAGGAATTTGATCAATTTTGCTTTATATGTTGTTGTTTTTTCTCTTACATATTGCAAGATGTCTCACGTTGCATCTGAGTCAGAAGATACTACAGGAAAATCGCTGTCTAGTGCTGGATCTACCAAAGCTAAGTGTATCTGCTGTAAACTTTTGGTAGCTATTCCTCCAGCTGTTGTTTGTATTGATTGTCATGACAAACTTGTTAATGCAGATAATATTTCCTTTAGTAAAGTACCATTGCCTGTTGCAGTTCCTTCAACATCTAAGGTGCAGAATGTTCCTGATGACATAAGAGATTTTGTTTCTGAATCCATCAAGAAGGCTATGTCTGTTATTTCTCCTTCTAGTAAACGTAAAAAATCTTTTAAAACTTCTCTCCCTACAGATGAATTTTTAAATGAACATCATCATTCTGATTCTGATGACTCTTCTGGTTCAGAGGATTCTGTCTCAGAGGTTGATGCTGATAAATCTTCATATTTATTTAAAATGGAATTTATTCGTTCTTTACTTAAAGAAGTTCTAATTGCTTTAGAAATAGAGGATTCTGGTCCTCTTGATACTAATTCTAAACGTTTGGATAAGGTATTTAAATCTCCTGTGGTTATTCCAGAAGTTTTTCCTGTTCCTAATGCTATTTCTGCAGTAATTTCCAAAGAATGGGATAAATTGGGTAATTCATTTACTCCTTCTAAACGTTTTAAGCAATTATATCCTGTGCCGTCTGACAGATTAGAATTTTGGGACAAAATCCCTAAAGTTGATGGGGCTATTTCTACCCTTGCTAAACGTACTACTATTCCTACGTCAGATGGTACTTTGTTTAAGGATCCTTTAGATAGGAAAATTGAATCCTTTCTAAGAAAAGCTTATCTGTGTTCAGGTAATCTTCTTAGACCTGCTATATCTTTGGCTGATGTTGCTGCAGCTTCAACTTTTTGGTTGGAAACCTTAGCGCAACAAGTAACACATCATGATTCTCATGATATTATTCTTCTTCAGCATGCTAATAATTTTATCTGTGATGCCATCTTTGATATTATCAGGGTTGATGTCAGGTTTATGTCTCTAGCTATTTTAGCTAGAAGAGCTTTATGGCTTAAGACTTGGAATGCTGATATGGCTTCTAAATCAACTCTACTTTCCATTTCTTTCCAGGGTAACAAATTATTTGGTTCTCAGTTGGATTCTATTATTTCAACTGTTACTGGTGGGAAAGGAACTTTTTTACCACAGGATAAAAAATCTAAGGGTAAAAACAGAGCTAATAATCGTTTTCGTTCCTTTCGTTTCAACAAAGAACAAAAACCTGATCCTTCATCCTCAGGAGCAGTTTCAGTTTGGAAACCATCTCCAATCTGGAATAAATCCAAGCCAGCCAGAAAGGCAAAGCCTGCTTCTAAGTCCACATGAAGGTGCGGCCCTCATTCCAGCTCAGCTGGTAGGGGGCAGGTTACGTTTTTTCAAAGAAATTTGGATCACTTCTGTTCACAATCTTTGGATTCAGAACATTGTTTCAGAAGGGTACAGAATTGGTTTCAAGTTGAGACCTCCTGCAAAGAGATTTTTTCTTTCCCGTGTCCCAGTAAATCCAGTAAAAGCTCAAGCATTTCTGAATTGTGTTTCAGATCTAGAGTTGACTGGAGTAATTATGCCAGTTCCAGTTCAGGAACAGGGGATGGGGTTTTATTCAAATCTCTTCATTGTACCAAAGAAGGAGAATTCCTTCAGACCAGTTCTGGATCTAAAAATATTGAATCGTTATGTAAGGATACCAACGTTCAAGATGGTAACTGTAAGGACTATCTTGCCTTTTGTTCAGCAAGGGAATTATATATCCACAATAGATTTACAGGATGCATATCTGCATATTCCGATTCATCCGGATCATTATCGGTTCCTGAGATTCTCTTTTCTGGACAAGCATTACCAGTTTGTGGCTCTGCCGTTTGGCCTTGCTATAGCTCCAAGAATTTTTACAAAGGTTCTCGGTGCCCTTCTGTCTGTAATCAGAGAACAGGGTATTGTGGTATTTCCTTATTTGGACGATATCTTGGTACTTGCTCAGTCTTTACATTTAGCAGAATTTCATACGAATCGACTTGTGTTGTTTCTTCAAGATCATGGTTGGAGGATCAATTTACCAAAAAGTTCATTGATTCCTCAGACAAGGGTAACCTTTCTGGGTTTCCAAATAGATTCAGTGTCCATGACTCTGTCTTTAACAGACAAGAGGCTTCTAAAACTGATGGCAGCTTGTCGAAACCTTCAGTCACAATCATTCCCTTCGGTAGCCTTATGCATGGAAATTCTAGGTCTTATGACTGCTGCATCGGACGCGATCCCCTTTGCTTGTTTTCACATGCGACCTCTTCAGCTTTGTATGCTGAATCAATGGTGCAAGGATTACACAAAGATATCTCAATTAATATCTTTAAAACCGATTGTTCGACACTCTCTAACATGGTGGACAGATCACCATCGTTTAATTCAGGGGGCTTCTTTTGTGCTTCCGACCTGGTCTGTAATTTCAACAGATGCAAGTCTCACAGGTTGGGGAGCTGTGTGGGGATCTCTGACGGCACAAGGAGTTTGGGAATCTCAGGAGGTGAGATTACCGATCAATATTTTGGAACTCCGTGCAATTTTCAGAGCTCTTCAGTTTTGGCCTCTTCTGAAGAGAGAATCGTTCATTTGTTTTCAGACAGACAATGTCACAACTGTGGCATACATCAATCATCAAGGAGGAACTCACAGTCCTCTGGCTATGAAAGAAGTATCTCGAATTTTGGTTTGGGCGGAATCCAGCTCCTGTCTAATCTCTGCGGTTCATATCCCAGGTGTAGACAATTGGGAAGCGGATTATCTCAGTCGCCAAACGTTGCATCCGGGCGAATGGTCTCTTCACCCAGAGGTATTTCTTCAGATCGTTCAAATGTGGGAACTTCCAGAAATAGATTTGATGGCGTCCCATCTAAACAAGAAACTTCCCAGGTATCTGTCCAGATCCCGGGATCCTCAGGCGGAGGCAGTGGATGCATTATCACTTCCTTGGAAGTATCATCCTGCCTATATCTTTCCGCCTCTAGTTCTTCTTCCAAGAGTAATCTCCAAGATTCTGAAGGAATGCTCGTTTGTTCTGCTGGTAGCTCCGGCATGGCCTCACAGGTTTTGGTATGCGGATCTTGTCCGGATGGCCTCTTGCCAACCGTGGACTCTTCCGTTAAGACCAGACCTTCTGTCACAAGGTCCTTTTTTCCATCAGGATCTGAAATCCTTAAATTTAAAGGTATGGAGATTGAACGCTTGATTCTTCGTCAAAGAGGTTTCTCTGACGCTGTGATTAATACTATGTTACAGGCTCGTAAATCTGTATCTAGAGAGATATATTATAGAGTCTGGAAGACTTATATTTCTTGGTGTATTTCTCATCATTTTCTTCTGTTAAGTGTGATCAGTCCACGGGTCATCATTACTTGTGGGATATTATCTGCTCCCCTACAGGAAGTGCAAGAGGATTCACCCAGCAGAGTTGCTATATAGCTCCTCCCCTCTACGTCACCTCCAGTCATTCTCTTGCACCCAGCAACTAGATAGGTCGTGTGAGAGGACTATGGTGATTATACTTAGTTTTATATCTTCAATCAAAAGTTTGTTATTTTAAAATAACACCGGAGTGTGTTATTACCTCTCTGGCAGAGTTTGAGGAAGAATCTACCAGAGTTTTGCTATGATTTTAGCCGGAGTAGTTAAGATCATATTGCTGTTCTCGGCCATCTGAGGAGTGAGGTAAACTTCAGATCAGGGGACAGCGGGCAGATGAATCTGCATAGAGGTATGTAGCAGTTTTTATTTTCTGACAATGGAATTGATGAGAAAATCCTGCCATACCGATATAATGTCATGTATGTATACTTTACACTTCAGTATTCTGGGAGAATGGTACTTCACTAGAATTACACTGTAAGAAAGACATAAAGCTGTTTAATAACTAGAGATTATGTTTAATGTTTTTGCTGGAATGTAAAATCGTTTTCATTTACTGAGGTACTGAGTGAATAAATGTTTGGGCACTATTTTTCCACTTGGCAGTTGCTTAAATCTGTTTTTTTCTGTCAGTTTCTGTTCTCCCTCACTGCTGTGTGTGTGGGGGAGGGGCGCTTTTACTATGCATCAAATATTTCAGTCAGCATTGACTGAGATAAAAACGTTTATTCTGTAATTTGTTTCCTGCTTTCAGAAATTGTTATCTTTGCTAATGGGATTAAACCTTTGCTAAAGTTGTGTTGTTTAATTGCTGAGGGGAACAATCCTTTGCTAAAACTGTATATTCTGACAAAGATTGATGCTATAACTTAATTATTTTAACTGTTATAATTTTTTTCTGTGCTTCTTAAAGGCACAGTTCGTTTTCATATTATTTGTAAATTACTTTGAAAAGTATTTTCAAGTTGCTGTTTATTTGCTAGTGTGTTAAACATGTCTGATTCAGAGGAATATCTCTGTGCTATATGTGTTAATGCCAAAGTGGAGCCCAATAGAAATTTATGTACTAAATGTATTGATGCTATTTTAAAAAACAGTCAATCTGTACAAATTGAACATATTTCACCAAACAACGAGGGGAGAGTTATGCCGACTAACTCGCCTCACGTGTCAGTACCTGCATCTCCCGCTCAGGAGGTGCGTGATATTGTAGCGCCGAGTACATCTGGGCGGCCATTACAAATCACATTACAAGATATGGCTACTGTTATGACTGAAGTTTTGGCTAAACTACCAGAACTAAGAGGTAAACGTGATCACTCTGGGGTGAGAACAGAGTGCGCTGATAATGCAAGGGCCATGTCTGATACTGCGTCACAGTTTGCAGAACGTGAAGACGGAGAGCTTCATTCTGTGGGTGACGGTTCTGATCCAAATAAACTGGACTCAGACATTTCAAATTTTAAATTTAAGCTTGAGAACCTCCGTGTGTTACTAGGGGAGGTATTAGCGGCTCTGAATGATTGTAACACAGTTGCAATCCCAGAGAAAATGTGTAGGTTGGATAAATATTTTGCGGTACCGACGAGTACTGACGTTTTTCCTATACCTAAGAGACTTACTGACATTGTTACTAAGGAGTGGGATAGACCCGGTGTGCCTTTCTCACCCCCTCCTATATTCAGAAAGATGTTTCCAATAGACGCCGCCACACGGGACTTATGGCAAATGGTCCCTAAGGTGGAGGGAGCAGTTTCTACTTTAGCTAAGCGTACCACTATCCCAGTGGAGGATAGCTGTGCCTTTTCAGATCCAATGGATAAAAAATTAGAGGGTTACCTTAAGAAAATGTTTGTTCAACAAGGGTTTATATTGCAACCTCTTGCATGTATTGCGCCTGTCACGGCTGCAGCAGCATTTTGGTTTGAGTCTCTGGAAGAGACACTTCAATCATCCACACTAGATGACATCACACACAAACTTAAATTCCTTAAGTTAGCTAATTCATTTATTTCAGATGCCGTAGTACATTTAACTAAACTTGCGGCTAAAAATTCAGGATTCGCCATTCAGGCACGCAGAGCTCTGTGGCTGAAATCCTGGTCAGCTGATGTTACGTCTAAATCTAAATTGCTTAATATTCCTTTCAAAGGGCAGACCTTATTCGGGCCCGGCTTGAAAGAGATTATTGCTGACATTACAGGAGGTAAAGGTCATGCCCTGCCTCAGGACAAGGCCAAAGCCAAGGCTAGACAGTCCAATTTTCGTTCCTTTCGTAATTTCAAAGCAGGAGCAGCATCAACTTCCTCTGCACCAAAACAGGAAGGAGCTGTTGCTCGCTACAGACAAGGCTGGAAACCTAACCAGTCCTGGAACAGGGGCAAACAGGCCAGAAAACCTGCTGCTGCCCCTAAGACAGCATGAATTGAGGGCCCCCGATCCGGGACCGGATCTAGTGGGGGGCAGACTTTCCCTCTTCGCCCAGGCTTGGGCAAGAGATGTTCAGGATCCCTGGGCGTTAGAGATCATATCTCAGGGATACCTTCTGGACTTCAAATCCTCTCCCCCAAGAGGGAGATTTCATCTGTCAAGGTTGTCAACAAACCTAACAAAGAAGGAAGCGTTTCTACGCTGCGTACAAGATCTTTTATTAATGGGAGTGATCCATCCAGTTCCGCGGTTGGAACTAGGACAAGGGTTTTACTCAAATCTGTTTGTAGTTCCCAAAAAAGAGGGAACCTTCAGGCCAATCTTGGATTTAAAGATCCTAAACAAATTCCTAAGAGTTCCATCGTTCAAGATGGAAACTATTCGAACATTTTTGCCCATGATCCAAGAGGGTCAGTACATGACCACAGTGGATTTAAAGGATGCTTACCTTCACATACCGATTCACAAAAGCCATTACCGGTATCTAAGGTTTGCCTTTTTAGACAGGCATTACCAGTTTGTAGCTCTTCCATTCGGACTGGCTACGGCTCCAAGAATCTTCACAAAGGTTCTGGGCACTCTTCTGGCGGTACTAAGACCGCGAGGAATTTCAGTAGCTCCGTACTTAGACGACATACTGATACAAGCTTCAAGCCTTCAAACTGCCAAATCTCATACAGAGATAGTACTGGCATTTCTAAGGTCGCATGGATGGAAAGTGAACGAAAAGAAAAGTTCTCTCTTTCCACTCACAAGAGTTCCCTTCCTGGGGACTCTGATAGATTCTGTAGAAATGAAGATTTACCTGACAGAGGACAGGTTAACAAAACTTCAAAGTGCATGCCGTGTCCTTCATTCTATTCAACACCCGTCAGTAGCTCAATGCATGGAGGTAATCGGACTAATGGTAGCAGCAATGGACATAGTTCCTTTTGCACGCCTACATCTCAGACCACTGCAACTGTGCATGCTAAGTCAGTGGAATGGGGATTACTCAGATTTGTCCCCCACTCTAAATCTGAATCAAGAGACCAGAAATTCTCTTCTATGGTGGCTTTATCGGCCACATCTGGCCAGGGGAATGCCATTCAGCAGGCCAGACTGGTCAATTGTAACAACAGACGCCAGCCTACTAGGTTGGGGCGCTGTCTGGAATTCTCTGAAGGCTCAGGGACTATGGAATCAGGAGGAGAGTCTTCTTCCAATAAACATTCTGGAATTGAGAGCAGTCCTCAATGCTCTTCTGGCTTGACCCCAGTTAACAACTCGGGGGTTCATCAGGTTCCAGTCGGACAACATCACGACTGTAGCTTATATCAACCATCAGGGAGGGACAAGAAGCTCCCTAGCAATGATGGAAGTATCGAAGATAATTCGCTGGGCAGAGTCTCACTCTTGCCACCTGTCTGCAATCCACATCCCGGGAGTGGAGAACTGGGAGGCGGATTTCTTAAGTCGTCAGACTTTTCATCCGGGGGAGTGGGAACTTCATCCAGAGGTCTTTGCCCAAATACTTCGACGTTGGGGCAAACCAGAGATAGATCTCATGGCGTCTCGACAGAACGCCAAGCTTCCGCGCTACGGGTCCAGATCCAGGGATCCGGGAGCGGTCCTAATAGATGCCTTGACAGCACCATGGACCTTCAGGATGGCTTATGTGTTTCCACCTTTCCCGATGCTTCCTCGATTGATTGCCAGAATCAAACAGGAGAAAGCATCAGTGATTCTAATAGCGCCTGCATGGCCACGCAGGACTTGGTATACAGATCTGGTGGACATGTCATTCTGTCCACCTTGGTCGTTACCTCTGAAACAGGACCTTCTGATTCAGGGTCCTTTCAAACATCAAAATCTAACTTCTCTGAAGCTGACTGCTTGGAAATTGAACGCTTGATCTTATCAAAGCGTGGTTTTTCTGAGTCAGTTATTGATACCTTAATACAGGCTAGGAAGCCTGTTACCAGAAAGATTTACCATAAAATATGGCGTAAATACCTATATTGGTGCGAATCCAAAGGTTACTCTTGGAGTAAGGTTAGGATTCCTAGGATATTGTCTTTTCTACAAGAAGGTTTAGAAAAGGGGTTATCCGCTAGTTCCTTAAAGGGACAGATCTCAGCTCTGTCCATTCTGTTACACAAGCGTCTGTCAGAAGTTCCAGACGTTCAGGCTTTTTGTCAGGCTTTGGCCAGGATTAAACCTGTGTTTAAAGCTGTGGCTCCACCATGGAGTTTAAACCTTGTTCTTAACGTTTTACAGGGTGTTCCGTTTGAACCCCTTCATTCCATTGTTATAAAGTTGTTATCTTGGAAAGTTCTATTTTTAATGGCTATTTCCTCGGCTCGAAGAGTCTCTGAGTTATCAGCCTTACATTGTGATTCTCCTTATTTGATTTTTCACTCGGATAAGGTAGTTCTGCGTACTAAACCTGGGTTCTTACCTAAGGTAGTCACTAACAGGAATATCAATCAGGAGATTGTTGTTCCATCCTTGTGCCCAAATCCTTCTTCGAGGAAGGAACGTCTTTTGCACAATCTGGATGTAGTTCGTGCCCTTAAATTTTATTTACAGGCAACTAAAGATTTTCGACAAACGTCTTCCCTGTTTGTCGTTTACTCTGGTCAGAGGAGAGGTCAAAAAGCTTATGCTACCTCTCTCTCTTTTTGGCTTCGTAGCATAATTCGTTTAGCTTATGAGACTGCTGGACAGCAGCCTCCTGAAAGAATTACAGCTCATTCCACTAGAGCTGTGGCTTCCACTTGGGCCTTTAAGAATGAGGCCTCTGTTGAACAGATTTGCAAGGCTGCAACTTGGTCTTCGCTTCATACTTTTTCCAAATTTTACAAATTTGACACTTTTGCTTCCTCGGAGGCTATTTTTGGGAGAAAGGTTCTTCAGGCAGTGGTTCCTTCTGTATAAAGAGCCTGCCTATCCCTCCCGTCATCCGTGTACTTTTGCTTTGGTATTGGTATCCCACAAGTAATGATGACCCGTGGACTGATCACACTTAACAGAAGAAAACATAATTTATGCTTACCTGATAAATTCCTTTCTTCTATAGTGTGATCAGTCCACGGCCCGCCCTGTTTTTTAAGGCAGGTAAATATTTTTTAAATTATACTCCAGTCACCACTACACCCTTGGCTTCTCCTTTCTCGTTGGTCCTTGGTCGAATGACTGGAGGTGACGTAGAGGGGAGGAGCTATATAGCAACTCTGCTGGGTGAATCCTCTTGCACTTCCTGTAGGGGAGCAGATAATATCCCACAAGTAATGATGACCCGTGGACTGATCACACTATAGAAGAAAGGAATTTATCAGGTAAGCATAAATTATGTTTTTCTTGGCATTCTTTTAGAATTCCGAGAATTTTACAGTTTCTTCAGGATGGTTTAGATAAAGGTTTGTCCGCAAGTTCCTTGAAAGGACAAATCTCTGCTCTTTCTGTTCTTTTTCACAGAAAGATTGCTATTCTTCCTGATATTCATTGTTTTGTACAAGCTTTGGTTCGTATAAAACCTGTCATTAAGTCAATTTCTCCTCCTTGGAGTTTGAATTTGGTTCTGGGGGCTCTTCAAGCTCCTCCGTTTGAACCTATGCATTCATTGGACATTAAATTACTTTCTTGGAAAGTTTTGTTCCTTTTGGCCATCTCTTCTGCCAGAAGAGTTTCTGAATTATCTGCTCTTTCTTGTGAGTCTCCTTTTCTGATTTTTCATCAGGATAAGGCGGTGTTGCGAACTTCTTTTGAATTTTTACCTAAAGTTGTGAATTCCAACAACATTAGTAGAGAAATTGTGGTTCCTTCATTATGTCCTAATCCTAAGAATTCTAAGGAGAAATCGCTGCATTCTTTGGATGTTGTTAGAGCTTTGAAATATTATGTTGAAGCTACTAAATCTTTCAGAAAGACTTCTAGTCTATTTGTTATCTTTTCCGGTTCTAGAAAAGGCCAGAAAGCTTCTGCCATTTCTTTGGCATCTTGGTTGAAATCTTTAATTCATCTTGCCTATGTTGAGTCGGGTAAAACTCCGCCTCAGAGAATTACAGCTCATTCTTCTAGGTCAGTTTCTACTTCCTGGGCGTTTAGGAATGAAGCTTCGGTTGATCAGATTTGCAAAGCAGCAACTTGGTCCTCTTTGCATACTTTTACTAAATTCTACCATTTTGATGTATTTTCTTCTTCTGAAGCAGTTTTTGGTAGAAAAGTACTTCAGGCAGCGGTTTCAGTTTGAATCTTCTGCTTATGTTTTTCGTTAAACTTTATTTTGGGTGTGGATTATTTTCAGCAGGAATTGGCTGTCTTTATTTTATCCCTCCCTCTCTAGTGACTCTTGTGTGGAAAGATCCACATCTTGGGTAATCATTATCCCATACGTCACTAGCTCATGGACTCTTGCTAATTACATGAAAGAAAACATAATTTATGTAAGAACTTACCTGATAAATTCATTTCTTTCATATTAGCAAGAGTCCATGAGGCCCGCCCTTTTTTTGGGGTGGTTATGATTTTTTTGTATAAAGCACAATTATTCCAATTCCTTATTTTATATGCTTTCCCACTTTTTTCTTATCACCCCACTTCTTGGCTATTCGTTAAACTGAATTGTGGGTGTGGTGAGGGGTGTATTTATAGGCATTTTGAGGTTTGGGAAACTTTGCCCCTCCTGGTAGGAATGTATATCCCATACGTCACTAGCTCATGGACTCTTGCTAATATGAAAGAAATGAATTTATCAGGTAAGTTCTTACATAAATTATGTTTTTAAACTTATATTTGCCATGATTCAGGTTAATCAGTATTCCTTCTTTCAGACTGTCAGTTTCATTATTTTGGGAAATGCATATGAATAAATATTTTTTCTTACCTTCAAAAATTTTCAAATTGACTTTTTTCCTTGCGGGCTGTTAGGCTCGCAGGGGCAGAAAATGCTTCAATTTATTGCGTCATTCTTGGCGCAAACTTTTTTGGCGCCAATTTTCGTAATTTCCGGCGCCATAGTTGACGCCGGAAGTTTACACATGGTTGAGTCATTTTTTTGACGCATGTGTGTTAGACGTTTTTTTGCGCCCAAAAATGTGGGCGTCTTTTTTGGCGCCAAAAAATATGGGTGTCATACTTGGCGCCAAATAATGTGGGCGTCTTACTTGGTGCCAAAAAATGTGGGCGTCATACTTGGCGCCATTTTTTTCACATTATTTCAGTCTCACTTTTTTGTTGCTTCTGGTTGCTAGAGGCTTGTTTGTTTTGCATTTTTTCCCATTCCTGAAACTGTCATTTAAGGAATTTGATAATTTTGCTTTATATGTTGTTTTTTTCTATTACATATTGCAAGATATTTCAAAAGCTGTTCCTGTATCAGAGAATACTGAGGGATTCCTGATGACTGATATCAGTCCTACCAAAGCTAAGTTCATTTATTTTAATGTTATGAATGTTTATATTTAGCTATGGTTTGTAATAAGTTGTCATGATAAACTTTTACATGCAGAGTTTATTAGTATTCATGCATTATCTATTGCTATTCTTTTTACATCTTATGTACAAGATATACTTAGGAATTTATAAGAATATTTTTCTGATTCTATTATAAAGGCTTTGTCTGCCATCCCGCCTTCTAATAAAATGTTTAGGTCTTTTTTAAACTTCTCATTTAGTTGATGAAGTTTCAAATGATCAACAACATACTGAATTATCCTTCTCTGG
>NC_069506.1:219530470-219586012 GCF_027579735.1 Bombina bombina
GGCGGGCGTCGGTGATCTTGATAGCTCCTGCGTGGCCACGCAGGACTTGGTACGCAGATCTGGTGAATATGTCATCGGCTCCTCCTTGGAAGCTACCTTTGAGACGAGACCTTCTTGTTCAGGGTCCGTTCGAACATCCGAATCTGGTTTCACTCCAGCTGACTGCTTGGAGATTGAACGCTTGATCTTATCGAAGCGAGGATTCTCAGATTCTGTTATCGATACTCTTGTTCAGGCCAGAAAGCCTGTAACTAGAAAGATTTACCACAAAATTTGGAAAAAATATATCTGTTGGTGTGAATCTAAAGGATTCCCTTGGGACAAGGTTAAGATTCCTAGGATTCTATCCTTCCTTCAAGAAGGATTGGAAAAAGGATTATCTGCAAGTTCCCTGAAGGGACAGATTTCTGCCTTGTCTGTGTTACTTCACAAAAAGCTGGCCGCTGTGCCAGATGTTCAAGCCTTTGTTCAGGCTCTGGTTAGAATTAAGCCTGTTTACAAACCTTTGACTCCTCCTTGGAGTCTCAATTTAGTTCTTTCAGTTCTTCAGGGGGTTCCGTTTGAACCCTTGCATTCCGTTGATATTAAGTTATTATCTTGGAAAGTTTTGTTCTTAGTGGCAATTTCTTCTGCTAGAAGAGTTTCAGAATTATCTGCTCTGCAGTGTTCTCCTCCTTATCTGGTGTTCCATGCAGATAAGGTGGTTTTACGTACTAAACCTGGTTTTCTTCCAAAAGTTGTTTCTAACAAAAACATTAACCAGGAGATTATCGTACCTTCTCTGTGTCCGAAACCAGTTTCAAAGAAGGAACGTTTGTTGCACAATTTGGATGTTGTTCGCGCTCTAAAATTCTATTTAGATGCTACAAAGGATTTTAGACAAACATCTTCCTTGTTTGTTGTTTATTCCGGTAAAAGGAGAGGTCAAAAAGCAACTTCTACCTCTCTCTCTTTTTGGATTAAAAGCATCATCAGATTGGCTTACGAGACTGCCGGACGGCAGCCTCCCGAAAGAATCACAGCTCATTCCACTAGGGCTGTGGCTTCCACATGGGCCTTCAAGAACGAGGCTTCTGTTGATCAGATATGTAGGGCAGCGACTTGGTCTTCACTGCACACTTTTACCAAATTTTACAAGTTTGATACTTTTGCTTCTTCTGAGGCTATTTTTGGGAGAAAGGTTTTGCAAGCCGTGGTGCCTTCCATTTAGGTGACCTGATTTGCTCCCTCCCTTCATCCGTGTCCTAAAGCTTTGGTATTGGTTCCCACAAGTAAGGATGACGCCGTGGACCGGACACACCTATGTTGGAGAAAACAGAATTTATGTTTACCTGATAAATTACTTTCTCCAACGGTGTGTCCGGTCCACGGCCCGCCCTGGTTTTTTTAATCAGGTCTGATAATTTATTTTCTTTAACTACAGTCACCACGGTACCATATGGTTTCTCCTATGCAAATATTCCTCCTTAACGTCGGTCGAATGACTGGGGTAGGCGGAGCCTAGGAGGGATCATGTGACCAGCTTTGCTGGGCTCTTTGCCATTTCCTGTTGGGGAAGAGAATATCCCACAAGTAAGGATGACGCCGTGGACCGGACACACCGTTGGAGAAAGTAATTTATCAGGTAAACATAAATTCTGTTTTCTACAAGAAGGTTTAGAAAAGGGTTTATCCGCTAGTTCCTTAAAGGGACAGATTTCAGCTCTGTCCATTCTTTTACACAAACGTCTGTCAGAAGTTCCGGACGTTCAAGCTTTTTGTCAGGCTTTAGCTAGGATCAAGCCTGTGTTTAAAACTGTTGCTCCACCATGGAGTTTGAACTTAGTTCTTAATGTTTTACAGGGGGTTCCGTTTGAACCCCTTCATTCCATTGATATCAAGTTGTTATCTTGGAAAGTTCTGTTTTTAATGGCGATTTCCTCGGCTCGAAGAGTCTCTGAGTTATCTGCCTTACATTGTGATTCTCCTTATCTGATTTTTCATTCAGACAAGGTAGTTCTGCGTACTAAACCTGGGTTCTTACCTAAGGTGGTCACTAACAGGAATATCAATCAAGAGATTGTGGTTCCATCTTTGTGTCCTAATCCTTCTTCTAAAAAGGAACGTCTGCTACACAATCTAGATGTAGTCCGTGCCCTGAAATTTTATCTACAGGCAACTAAGGATTTTCGACTAACGTCTTCCCTGTTTGTCGTTTTATTCTGGTCAGAGGAGAGGTCAAAAAGCTTCGGCTACCTCTCTCTCCTTTTGGCTTCGTAGCATAATACGGTTAGCCTATGAGACTGCTGGACAGCAGCCTCCTGAAAGAATTACAGCACATTCTACTAGAGCTGTGGCTTCCACTTGGGCCTTTAAGAATGAGGCTTCTGTTGAACAGATTTGCAAGGCTGCAACTTGGTCTTCTCTTCATACTTTTTACAAATTTTACAAATTTGACACTTTTGCTTCTTCGGAGGCTGTTTTTGGGAGAAAGGTTCTTCAGGCAGTGGTTCCTTCCGTATAAAGAGCCTGCCTGTCCCTCCCGTCATCCGTGTACTTTAGCTTTGGTATTGGTATCCCATAAGTAATGGATGATCCGTGGACTGGATACACTTAACAAGAGAAAACATAATTTATGCTTACCTGATAAATTTATTTCTCTTGTAGTGTATCCAGTCCACGGCCCGCCCTGTCACTTTAAGGCAGGTAATTTTTCCATTAAACTACAGTCACCACTGCACCCTATGGTTTTCCTTTCTCTGCATGTTTTCGGTCGAATGACTGGTAATGGCAGTTAGGGGAGGAGCTATATAGCAGCTCTGCTGGGTGAATCCTCTTGCACTTCCTGTTGGGGAGGAGTTAATATCCCATAAGTAATGGATGATCCGTGGACTGGATACACTACAAGAGAAATAAATTTATCAGGTAAGCATAAATTATGTTTTTGCCCGCCTACATCTCAGAACACTGCAATTAAGCATGCTCAAACAGTGGAATGGGGATTATGCAGATTTATCTCCTCAACTTCAATTGGACCAGGAGACCAGAGATTCTCTTCTTTGGTGGTTGTCTCAGGAACACCTGTCTCAGGGAATGTGTTTCCACAGGCCAGAGTGGCTCATAGTAACGACAGATGCCAGCCTGTTAGGCTGGGGTGCAGTCTGGAACTCCCTTAAAGCTCAGGGTTTATGGTCTTGGGAGGATTCGATTCTTCCGATAAACATTCTGGAACTGAGAGCGATTTTTCAATACGCTTCAGGCATGGCCTCAGCTTGCTTCGGCCAAATTCATCGGGTTTCAGTCGGACAACAACACGACTGTAGCTTATATCAATCATCAGGGAGGAACAAGGAGTAATCTAGCGATGATGGAAGTAACCAAAATAATTTGATGGACAGAGGATCACTCTTGCCATCTATCAGCGATCCACATACCAGGAGTAGAGAACTGGGAGGCGGTTTTTCTGAGTCAGACTTTTCATCCGGGGGAGTGGGAACTTCATCCGGAGGTGTTTTCCCAGCTAATTCAGCTATGGGGCACGCCAGATTTGGATCTGATGGCGTCCCGTCAGAATGCCAAACTTCCTCGTTACGAGTCCAGGTCTCGGGATCCCAAGGCTGTGCTGGTAGATGCTCTAACAGTGCCTTGGTCCTTCAATCTGGCTTATGTATTCCCACCGTTTCCTCTCCTCCCACGTCTGGTTGCCAGAATCGAGCAGGAGAGAGCTTTGGTGATCCTGATAGCCCCTGTGTGGCCACGCAGGACTTGGTATGCAGACCTAGTGGACATGTCCTCGGTTCCACCGTGGACTCTGCCAATGAGGCGGGACCTTCTAATCCAGGCTCTGTTCTCGCATCCAAATCTAATTTCTCTGCGTCTGACTGCTTGGAAATTGAACGCTTGATTTTAGCAAAGCGTGGTTTTTCTGAGTCAGTCATTGATACCCTGATTCAGGCTAGAAAGCCTGTCACCAGGAAGATCTATCATAAGATTTGGAGCAAATATCTTTATTGGTGTGAATCCAAAGGGTTACTCTTGGATTAAGGTTAGGATTCCTAGAGTTTTGTCTTTTCTCCAAGAGGGTTTGGAGAAGGGATTATCAGCTAGTTCTCTAAAGGGACAAATCTCTGCTTTGTCTATTTTACTACACAAACGTCTGGCAGATGTCCCAGACGTTCGAGCATTTAGTCAGGTTTTGGTCAGAATTAAGCCTGTATTTAAATCGGTTGCTCCGCCTTGGAGCTTAAATTTAGTTAAGGTTCTTCAAGTGGTTCCTTTTGAATCCATGCATTCCATAGATATTAAGCTTTTATCTTGGAAAGTTTTGTTTTTAGTAGCTATCTCTTCAGCCCGAAGAGTTTCTGAGCTATCTGCTTTACAATGGGACTCCCCTTACCTTGTTTTTCATGCAGATAAGGTGGTTTTGCGTACCAAACCTGGGTTTTGGTCCGTGCTTTAAAATTCTACTTACAAGCAACTAAAGATTTCCGTCAGACATCTTCATTATTTGTTGTTTATTCTGGTAAACGGAAAGGTCAAAGGGCTACGGCTACCTCTCTCTTTTTGGCTGAGAAGCATCATCCGTTTGGCTTATGAGACTGATGGACAGCAGCCTCCTGAAAGAATTACTGCTCATTCTACTAGAGCTGTGGCTTCCACATGGGCTTTTAAAAATGACGCTTCTGTTGAACAGATTTGTAAGTCGGCGACTTGGTCTTCGCTTCATACTTTTTCCAAATTTTCCAAATTTTATACTTTTGCTTCTTCGGAGGCTATTTTTGGGAGAAAGGTTCTTCAAGCAGTGGTGCCTTCTGTTTAAAGGTCCCTGTCTTGTCCCTCCCTTCGTCCTTGTCCTAAAGCTTTGGTATTTGTATCCCACAAGTAATGGATGAATCCGTGGACTTGATACATCTTACAAGAGAAAACATAATTTATGCTTACCTGATAAATTCATTTCTCTTGTGATGTATCGAGTCCACGGCCCGCCCTGTTTTTCTAAGACAGGCATATGTATTTTTATTTTTTTAAACTTTCAGTCACCACTGCACCCAATGGTTTCTCCTTTTTCTTCCTATCCTTCGGTCGAATGACTGGGACTGAGTTAAGGGGGAGCTATATAGGCAGCTCTGCTGTGGGTGCTCTCTTTGCCACTTCCTGTTGGGAAGGAGAATATCCCACAAGTAATGGATGAATCCGTAGACTCGATACATCACAAGAGAAATTAATTTATCGGGTAAGCATAAATTATGTTTTTTTAATGTGATTGCTTAATTCTGAAAACAGCTACATCCCCAGTTATAAAAGGATGTTCACACTTATGCAATATATTTTAGTTTTTTATTTCCCTTTACCTAAAAGATTTCAGTTTGTTTTTCAATTGAGTTGTACAGTTTATAGGTCACATTAAAGGTGGGAAAAGTTCTGAAATTATTTCTTTGTCATTTTTTTTTACATCACAGAAACCTGACATTTTAACAGGGGTGTGTAGACTTTTTATCTCCACTGTATGTACCTATTTACCCTTCTGAATTGTATGCCTTGAAATGGTCTTATTGTGCTAGCACAATCCATAAATCCCCAAGCATAATTCCACATTATGGCCTCATAGCTTAATATCAGTGTTTCCATAAAGAAAAGCAATTAGTACAAAAATGTTGAATACAGATTTAAAATGTATTTTTGTCAACAGAGCTGACTGGGGATATGATATGATAGTGTCACTATATTTACATTTTTCACTAATTCTACTGTACTGTGATATTATTTTAGTTGCAGTTCTGCTGTAAATGGATTCAATGGACACAAAAGCTGCATTACTGAAAAGATCTTCTAAAGTACTTTATGACCTGACTACTAGAGAATCCACTGGAAACTATTGTGCATCTCCGCAAACTAGTCAAAACTAGTTGCTTCTTAAAATATTCACACATGCACTTTTATGTAAATAAGAATAGACTAGATCTGTAAGTTTGTGAATCTTGGGTTACAGGCAAATACTGGTCTGGCAAGATTTAAAAGGCAAATTTTAGCTTAAAGGGACATGAAACTCAAACATTTTTTGTCATGATTTAGGTAGAACATACCATTTTAAACAACTTTCCAGTTTACTTCTATTATCAAATTAGTTTCATTCTTTTGGTAAAATTCGTTAAAGGAGCAGAAATGCAGTACTGGTTTCTAGCTGAACACATGGGTGAGCAATGATAATTGGTATATATATGCAGCCACCAATCAGCAGCTAGAAGTTTCGTTCTTTACTGCTCCTGAGCTTACCTAGATAAACCTTTAAACAAAGGATTACAAGAGAAGAAAGCAAATTAAATAATAGAAGTAAATTGGAAAGTTGTTTAAAATTGCATGCTCTTTCTGAATCATGAAATAAAACATTTGGGTTTCATGTCCCTTAATGAAGCTTTTCTTACTGTGGATGGTTATGGTTCGAAATGGGAGAGACCTACATTACAATATAATGCTCCATGCTGGTGTTTGATTACCAGGCCCTATGTGAGCTACTAGCAGGCTAAATTTAAGCTTGTAAGTATAGAATGGTATGCAGCAGAGTAGTATGTACTAGTGTAATGGAAAAAGTAATAGAAAAGAGAGGAAGTTTAGAAGGGATTCAAACTAAATAAAAAAGGTATGAATAGAAACTAAAATTGTCGGGTTTACATATTGATGTAAAAAACATCAATGTTATCAAAAATATTAAGCATATAATATAGGATCACACAAACATGTTTTTTTTTTTTTTTTTTAAATGTTTGTCATAAAACTGTTTATTTCTTTCTAATGGCATGGAAAGTCCACAAATCCATTCTAATTGGAATTGCTCCCTACCACTAGGTGGAGGCAAAGATTCCCAAACCCCAAGAGCTCAATAAAATTCCCACCTCTCTGGTACCTCAGTCTTCCCTTTGCTTCCTCTGGAGGTGGTCAATGAATGAAGATGTGTATTTGATTCTTCAGAGTGAGGGGTTTTTGGTCTACGTTGAGGCCTGTTTTCCCATCAGAGTACAGTGTTTGTCACAGGGATGTAAATGGGGTACGATTTATGACTTTCACCTCATGGGAAATTTTGACACAAACCTTTCATAGTGGTCACAATGACTTTTTGCCTCCCCTTATGGATCTACAATATACTCCATAACTTCTGCTGATATGTTTCAGTACTGGTTTGGCTATCTACTAGTAGATGAGTGTATGTTGCTAAGTATCATATTCTTAATTATATCACACTTTGTAGCCTAGTTTGGTATTTGTAGTAATATATCTGATTATATAGCCTAGGGACAGAATGATATATCATGAGACCCCCGCTCCTTTAAAGGGACAGTCTAGTATAAATTAAATTTTCATTATTCAGATAGGACTTTTAATTTTAATCAACTTTCCAATTTACTTTTATCATCAAATTTGCTTTTTTTGGTATTCTTAGTTTAAACTAAACATAGGTAGTCTCATATGCTAATTTCTAAGCCTTTGAGGGCTGCCTCTTATCACATGCTTTTTAAATCTCTTTTCAACACAGAGACAGAAAGTACACGTGGGCCATATAGATAACACTGTGTTCAGGCACAGGGGGTTATTTAAGAACTAGCACAAAGCAATGCAAAATTTAAGACAATAGATAATAAACAGTCACAGTCATGTGATCAGGGGGCTTGAAGAAGGTTCCTAGATACAAGGTAATCACAGAGGTAAAAACTGTATTAATATAACAGTGTTGGTTATGCAAAACTGGGGAATGGGTAATAAAGGGATTATCTATCTTTTAAAACTATAATAATTCTATGGTAGACTCTCCCTTTAATTTTTTCTTATTTCTTTTCCTACTTAATTTTGCTTGGGTATACGTTGGACTGAAATACCTGTGAGATAGGAGGGGTTTTATTGAGCTTTTGGGGTTTGGGAATCTGCTGCTTTCTAGTGGTAGAGAAGAGTAATTCCCCGGAGTAATGGATTTGTGGACTCGACCATCCATCTGCATGTAAGACAGTCTTCTTGTGTTGTATATATTTGTAAAAATATATATATATTTATATTATTTCTTTCTAATGACACAGTGAGTTCACGGATCATTATAAATTACTGTTGGGAATATCATTCCTGGCCAGCAGGAGGAGGCAAATAGCACTACAGCAAAGCCGTTAAGTATCACTTCCCTTCCCACAACCCCCAGTCATTCTTTGCCTTCAGTACAAGGAAGAGGTGACGTTTTTGGTGTCTGAAGAAGATTGGATTTTTTTTCCCTTCAATCAAGATTTTATTTTATAAGTCAGAGTAGGTTTGCTCTGATCTTTTCTTTCAAGTTTGGGTATAGCCGTACTCCACGTTAGTCTCTTCAGTAGGGCAGTGGTGGCTTTAAAGCAGTTGGTAACTTGTAAGGTGGGCCTTGCTTCATTTTCTTAACATTGTTGCTTCCCATGGCATAGAAAGCCTGAGTAGGTTTACTCTTTTCTCTTTAGCTCTCTGTGAGGAGTGGCATCCTCTCATATAAGGTAGGCTGTCCTGCCGGACGGCTAAACTGCAAGTAAGAGCCTTTTTAGTGTTGGGACAAACATATCCCTTAGAGGGATATTTTAGGCAGGATGCAGGACCTAATGGTGACAGGAGACGTATGGAATCCCCTGATTGTCTTGGCTCATGTGTATGTTTAGAGCCTCCTAGGGGTTAGTGTCACCTCAAAAAAATATTGTGCGCTGTATTCCCATGCTGTTAGCTGTGTCTCCACCTCCTTCACAGAACGTCTCTGTTGACTCAGACTGAGAACGGAGTTTACAGTTCTTTTTTTATTAAACAGAATGTTATTGTGCAGATCTTATTGTATCTAAACGCTATTGTAGATATAAAACGTTATTTATCATGTTTATTGAGAACTTTTCTTAGGATATGTTTCTTTATTTTGTATGAGCAGAAAACAATCATCTCTGCATACTCTGTATCTGTTATGTCATTTAAATTAACTTTAAATTACTGTTTTTAAAGTGACAGTCTTGTTTTTTTCATTTATAACATTTAGATATTAAGTTATTTTGTCTCAGTTTTTCTTTGCAGAGAATTCTGCTTGTTTTTTAGACACTAATATTGTTGGAAATTTACAATTGTGTGCTTGTTTCGCTAAATCTCCTGAGATAGGGATAACACGTTGCCTCTAAACGCAATGTCTCCCAGGATGGATGCTGTGTAGGTAATTCCACAGTTTTTCTTCTTGCACGTCCCAAGGCTTTATGGCGTCACCTGCTGTGCCCTGCGGTTCCTCATTATCTCCTGGAGGAGTTATTTGCTGCAGAATCTTCTGCTCAGGTATCTTTTGGGTATAGCTAGCATTTTCTGTTTTTCTTTTTTTTTAAGGGGGAAAATCACAGGAGGAATATTAGATATTCAGATAGTAAGGTTTCTGTACTGCCTGCTGCTACACTGTTTGCCTTCCTCGTAGGTCTGATGAGGATACGTCAATAGCCTCTGAGGATGTGGATAGTTTAATTCCTTTATCTGTTGCTGATGTTGTATCCTTCACACTTCAGCCTGCACACCTTTGTGTGTGATTAAAGGAGAGTTTTTTGGCCGACTCGGATAAGTGTCGTTGTCAATCCCTAAAGAATCTAGTACATTTTATGGATACTAGGATTTTTCTCTGGCAAATCATGCACAGGAATGGGAGAACTACTCTTGGAGTTTTTCTTAGTCTCCTGTCCTTAAGAGGACGTTTCCTGTCTTTGTCTCATTTAAATGTAGGTTTACTTGAAAATTTGGTTTTGTCACTGTCAAGTGTGGCATCTTATTGGTGCAACACCTTATTTGTTCCAATTGGTAGCTACACTTTTTGAGGAGATCCTGAACTGAGTTAATGCTCTTGAACTAGCCAATTCATTTATTTCTGATGCTACCATGCTAGTCTTAAAGCAGGGAGCCAAGATATTCAACTTCGTCGAGCTAGCCTGCGGGCTTTGTGGCCATATCATAGTCAGTGGAGCTTCTGGTGTTTCCTTACAAGGGTAAGACCTTGTTTCGTCCGGATCTGACAGGGATATTTCTGATAGTTCAGGTATACTAGAATTGCGGCGTTGGACTTAAGATCCAAAGTACATATGTCAGTGTGGGTTTGCACCCCACTTCTGGTACCAGTTTAAAGATTTTCTACCACAAGACGAGAAAGTGGTGAATCTCTCGGTCTTCAATCATGGATTTGAATTGTCCCAGATAGGTTGTGGGTATAGTATCTCAGCGTTACTACCTTATAGTCATTCTTTCTTTTCCTGAGCCTGGTTCCTCTTTTCAGGTTTATCGGCACCAGATAACAGGCAAATTGTAGTGCTTTTGGAACTTATATTCCCTGTGAGGGATTGTTCCAGTTCTTGTATGTGAGCAGGATCTAGGAATTTTTAACATATAGTGGACCTTATTTGCCTCAACAAGTTGTGTCCCGAAGATCAACTCTGGGCACTGGCGTGGCAAGCACTACCTTCTAAGTCTGCTCATGGTGACCATAGTCCTGGAGGATTCTGAGCTTGACTTTTCTTTCAATCTTGTTCAGATGATTAGTCCCTCTGGTATAGCTTAGTGGGTAGCACACCTAGCTGGGAAGCCAAAGGTCAAGAGTTTTGGATCCAACCACTGGTGCTGGTTCTTTGTGTTGTGGATTATCGGCTGCCCTTGGGATTTAGAGATTTTTGGTTATCTAAAGCTCCTGATTTTAAAGACTTTTCCCTTTGGCCTTGCCATGGCTCTCAGGGCTATATCGTAGGTTTCAGGGAATTGCTGTGATGCCCTTCCTTATCATAATGGTTCAGGCACCATTTTTTCATACTGAGACAGTGTTTTTTTCGTTCCACGAATGGAAGTAAATCTGAAATTGAGTTCCCTTATTCCAACTACAGGGGTAGTTTTCTTAGGGACCTTATTATTTTCCCTTACTCTGAAAATATTTTTGTCGGAGGTCAGACTGTTTGGCACTCCAGTGGTACAATGTATGGAGGTAATGGTCTGATGGTTGCTTCATTGGACATCATTCCTTTGATAGATTCCATCTGTGAGTCTGGGCCGGGGACCTTGTGGCCGTGTCTCGGAGGATAAGTCTGGAGCTGTCAACTCGAGATTTCTTCCTGTGGATTGAAGAGGGCTTAGTGGTAGAGCGCTCGCGAGAGGCAGCGGGTTTGTTGCCCACATTCTACAAACATTAACATTACATTAACCGCCTGAGATGAATCTGGAGTTCCTGTTGATTGGCATGGATTGTTCGGTGGGCAGACGCTCATTTTCATTGCTTATTCAATTTTCACTTTCAGGAGTGAATTCTAGGAGCCGAGAGTTCCTCAGGCCGCTCTGATTGCCCTGGCGTTTCCTTGGGATTTCAGGCTGGTTTACCCGTTTCTCCCGGTTGCTCTTCTTCCATGAGTTATCACTTGTATCACTCAGGAGAGAGCATCGGTAATGCGAATAGTCTCTGCGTGGTTTCACAGGACCTGGTATGCAGACTTAGTGAAAATGTCATCTCCTTTACCTTGGAGACTTCTACTTTAGGATCCCTTCCTTCATCCAAATCTCATTTCTCTGAAGCGGACTGCTTGGAGATTGAACGCTTAATTTTATTTAAGCGTGGGGTTTCAGAGACGGTCATCAAGACCTTGATCCAGGCACGTAAGCCTGTGACTCGTAAGGTCTACTATAAGATTTGGCGAAAAAATTTGTATTGGTGTGAATCCATGGGATTCTCTTGGAGTAGAGTCAGGATCCCTAGGATTTTGTCCTTTCTCCAGGATGGTCTGGAGAAGGGCTTATCAGCTAATACACTGAGGGGTCAGATTTTGGCATTTGTCTATTTTGTTGCATAAGTGTTTGGCGGATGTGCCAGATGTGCAATCGTTTTGTCAGGCCTTGGTCAGGATCCGGCCTGTGTTTAAACTGGTTACTCCTACCTGGAGTGTTAATCTTGTTCTTAAAGGGACACTGAACCCAAATTTTTTCTTTCGTGAATCAGAGCATGCAATTTTAAGCAACTTTCTAATTTACTCCTATTATCAAATTTTCTTAATTCTCTCGGTATCTTTATTTGAAAAGTAAGTTTAGATGCAGGCCCATTTTTGGTGAACAACTTGGGTTGTTCTTGCTGATTGGTGGATTAATGTAACCGTCCACTATTCAAGGGCTGTCCAGTGTACTGAACCAAAAAACCCTTATATGCAGATAAAGATAGCAAGAGAACGAAGAAAAATTAATAGGAGTAAATTAGAAAGTTGCTTAAAATTGCATGCTCTATTTGAATCACGAAAGAAAAGAAAAAATTTAAGTTCAGTGTCCCTTTAAGGTTTTACTGCATGCTCCGTTTGAGCCTATGCATTATCTTGGAAAGTTTTGGTTCTTGTTGCTATTTCCTCTGCTCAGAGTTTCAGAGCTCTTGGCGCTACAGTGTGATTCCCCTTATCTTTCATTCTGATAAGGTGGTTTTGCTTACTAAGTTGGGTTCCTTGCCTAAAGTGGTTTCATTTAAGAAATTAATCACAAAATAGTTATCCCTTCTTTGTGTCCTAACCTTCTTCTGATAAGGAACGTTAGTTGCATTACCTAGATGGTGTTTGTGCGCTAAAATTCTTTCTGCAGGCGTCTAAGGACTTTTGTTAGTCCTCTGCCTTATTTGTTTGTTTATCTGGGAAAACTCAAGGGTCAGATGGCTACGGCTACTTTGCTTCTTTTTGGTTGAAGAGTGTTATATGTTTGGCCTATGAGACTACTAGACCAGCAAGCTCCTGAAAAAATCACAGCTCATTTCACGAGGACTGTCTCTTGTTTCTGGGCTTTCAAGAATGAAGCTTCTGTGGGACAGATTTGCAAGGCTGCAATTTGGTCATCTTTGCATACCTTTTTCTTAATTCTATTAGTTTGATACTTTTTCCTCTGCAGAGGCTTCTTTTGGGAGAGAGGTTCTTCAAGCAGTGGTGCCTTCTGTTTAGGTTACCTGTCTTGTCCCTTCCTTATCTGTGTCCTCTAGCTTAGGTATTAATTCCCAACAGTAATTGATGATGATCCGTGGACTCACCGTGTCATTAGAAAGAAAACAAAATATATGTTTACCTGATTTATTTATTTCTTGACACGTTGAGTCCACGGCCCGCCCTGTTTTTTAGACCGTTTTTCTTTGGCATATAAACTTCAGGCACCTCTGCACCTTATTTCCTTTCTCTTCTTTTCCTTCGGTCGAATGACTGGGGGTTGTGGGAAGGGAAGTTATACTTAACAGCTTTGCTGTGGTGCTCTTTGCATTCTCCTGCTGGCCAGGAGTGATATTCCCAACAGTAATTGGTGATCCGTGGACTCACTGTGTCAAGAAATAAATACATTTATCGGGTAAGCATAAATTTTTGTTTTCTATATATAAAAAAAATCTCCCCCCCCCTTTCTTTCTTTTATGGAAAAACAATTGTTAAAGCTATTCTCAGGAAGTTAAAGTATGAATAAAACTGATCCTTTAAAGACCAGGATAATCTTACACAAGCATTAAAACAAGATTTTTTATTTAGGACAGGAATATTTATTTCAAAATGCTTGTATAATCTTGTGATACAATAAAGAAAAATTAAGTTTGAGAAACCTCACTGAATAAAATTCTCATAATATAGCCTTATATGCTCCCAAAAAAGTTCTATAGAAGATCTTAGTAATACATCTTTTGTCTGGTTTCTTTCTTTTCTACCATGCTTTGACTACGTTTATTAGAGTAATGTTTGCTTGGACAACCAAAATATTACATGTTGCACTCTCAGTTAAATACTTCTACAGGTTGACCTTCAACAAGAAAAAAAAGAAAAAATAAAGAGGAAAAAAAAATCACTAAATGAGCGTATGTAACAAGCCACCCGTGCTTTCTTTTTACCACATTTACTCATATTACTTTGATATTTGACCATTTTAAGTTCCCAACTTTAAAATAACACGTTTAACAAATCCAGTATAAGCTGTTCATTCTGTATGTTATTATGAACGCTTCATGTTAATTTTGCTAGAAAACAGTTGTAACTTTGTTTTTTTTTCTATCCGGTAGCCAAACAAAATACTTGCTTATATTTGAAGCAATGTGCAACGTTGGCTAATCGCCTGCCATCATTTATTAAATTGGCTGTTTAACTAAAAGGGACATTGCAGCCAAAATTGGAATTTACATGGATATAAACATTTTTGTAATATACATATATTAGCAAAAATGCTTCTAATAGAAGCTATAGCCGTTTCAAAAGCGTATTTATGCACAGTGCACAAGCATTTTTAACAAAGCACTTGCTCCGGAAGCCTAAGGTGCTTGTACCATCTAGTAATAACTGTTTAATTGCTGACATGATACACGCCCCACTGTTACTCTGCAGCTCTCGTATATTAAATGCTGGTGCACTGACAATGTCTAGCTATGTCACATGCATGTGCGTAGAAAATTGTTAACACTAAAACAGTGATAACTTGACAAGTATTTTTGCCAATACATGTATATTGCAAATGTTTCTATGCAAAGATGTAATTCATCTATGTGCATTTAATTTTGAACCGAATGTCCCTTTAAGATCATAAATATTCATACATTTTATTACCATTGTACTTTATTGCAAAAAAAAAAAAAAGCTGGATTTGACTTACTAAAACCTCATAATTGCAATGTTGGCCAGTGCTTTAGGAGGTCAGTGCTTTGCTTGACTCTCTGCATTGAAGCAACTTCATTGTGAAAAAATACTTTATCCTTGCATGAATTAAGAATTGTGTATTTTTGCTGTCTTGTAATGGGTTTGTCTTTTTTCCCCCTTTCCTTCTCTTTCTCTGCCTTATCCATCTCTTCTAGGTATTCGCTTGAGAGTCAGAGCAGAGTATTGTCACCATGAATCAATCCTGAGCCAGAATGTGCTGTCTGTCAAACAGAACTTGCTTGAAAAGCAGTTTGATTTATTTAGCCAGTCCAACACAGTGTTGAAATCCCGAGACCTTGGTTCTATCATCTGTGATATCAAATTTTCTGAACTTTCGTACCTGGATGCCTTTTGGGCGGACTATATGAATGGCTCCCTTCTTGAGGCTTTGAAGGGAGTCTTCATAACGGACTCTCTCAAGGAAGCTGTGGGACAGGAAACCATCCAGCTCCTAGTTAATGTAGATGAGGATGATTATGAAGAAGGGAGAAGGATGCTTCTGGAGAATGTTCCTCAGCAATCACTATGAGCTTTATCAAAGTGACCTCACTTTGGACAATTATGTACTGCCACCCGGCAAATGAAGTGCAAAAACATTCTTACTGTACCTGCTGGTCATCAGGAATACAGACTTAATTTTACAGGACATGCATTCAATGTTCATACAGGCTCACATTCTGTTTTTTATGAAGCATATAATATTACTTGAAGAGCCTAAATGTGGCATTGATCTTAAAAAGGAATAGGTAGTCGGAATCCAAAAGCCTCTTAGCTGAAGGATTGGTGGTGATCTTAGTATGCTGTTCCTGATAGTTTGTACCTCCATGATTGGTGTGGAGGGGGAATGTGAAAAGGTATTTCCTTAAAAAGGAATTGTCAAATTACCCCTACTAAAGTACTATTTTCAATTTCCTAAATGATAAAAGCTTGTAAGATCTATGTGAGTTGCATAGAGCTGGCATCACTGCTGTCAATGCCTGAAGGTATTTTGGCAATTGTCAGTTTACACTTGAGTAAACAACATACAAGCTTTCAGTTGGACATCTTACAAGCCCTAAAGCATTCAACCTGTTATAAGGTTCTTTTAAGTACCTTTCTAATTTTTCGAAATAGTTTCCCATTAACTAGGGATCAACAAAAAAAGGGCACAATGACAAACTGAATATAGAAGGTAATTGCACGCAAGACAGCAAATTTCCAAAATTGAAACAGTTGCTGAGGCATGTGTATGAGAGAATATTGTGGATCTCAAATTTTTTGGGGTTTTTTTCTGGCCAGACAAAAAAAAAAACGTAATGGTGTAGTTTAAGGGAAGCAAAGGTTGTAGGAGCCAATAATTTATTTTTCTGAAATGTATCTTATTTATTTTCAAATTGAACAATGGAAGAGGGAAAAAATCTACACCACATTAGTTGGCCCTACTACTATGAAAGGTTAACATTTGCAGTCATAAAATCCAATGTTAAATATGTTATTTTTTTTTGTTTTGACTGCTAAACATCCCTATAATTTATTTTAAAAAATGTATTTCTATGGATCATTTTCCTTTTTTTAATGTAAATATAAACATTCTATTAAAGATTTGTAATTTTTTTTGTATAGCAAAACATTTTTCTGTGTTTTCTTGAAAAAAAATAAAATAAAATGATAGAAGTGTTGTGTGCTTTTTCTTCATTACCAATTGACACTTTTTAGTATGTTATGCTTGTCTTGCACGCATCAAATTTTTATGGAGAATGTTGGCGAACAGTTATCTTCTGGAAGTTTCTTTGAACTGCTGTGGAAAGGCAGAGCAGGGTGAATTATGTGGTATAGACATGGAGCTGTGTACATTGCTGAACATGAAGAAAAAAACATGCATAGATGTAGAGCACTGCAAGAAAGGTTCAATGCTAGGGAAATAAAAGTGCGGATTTAACTTTAATTTCTTTCATGTAATTGCCAAGAGTCCATGAGCTAGTGACGTATGGGATATACAATCCTACCAGGAGGGGCAAAGTTTCCCAAACCTCAAAATGCCTACAAATACACCCCTCACCACACCCACAATTCAGTTTTACAAACTTTGCCTCCTATGGAGGTGGTGAAGTAAGTTTGTGCTAAGATTTCTACGTTGACATGCGCTTCTCAGCATTTTGAAGCCTGATTGCTCTGAGTACAGCGAATGTCAGAGGGACATGGAGAGTATCACTTATTGAATGCAATGATTTTCCTAACGGGGGTCTTTTTCATAGGTTTTCTGTTATCGGTCGTAGAGATTAATCTCCTACCTCCCTTTTCAGATTGACGATATACTCTCAAATACCATTACCTCTACTGATAGCCAAACCAGTACTGAAACAGCTATCTGCTATATGTGGATGGGTGTCTTTGGGTAAGTGTTTTTAATTACTTAAGACACCTCAGCTATGGTTTTGGCACTTTATGCATTTATATAAAGTTCTAAATATATGTATTGTACTTATATTTTCCATGAGTCGGGTTCATATATTTCCTTTTGCAGATTGTCTGTTTCATATTTGGGGAAAGTTAATATTAAGAAATATTTTTTTTCTTACCTGTGGTTTAGTCTTTTTTTCAATTGACTACTTTGTTTCAAATTGCGAGCTTACTTAGGCTCACGGGTGAGCAAATGCTACACTTTATTGCGTCATTTTTGGCGCGGAATGCACGTCCGTTGACGCAAGTTCGTAATTTCCGGCGTCGTAATTGACGCAGAGGTTTCACACAGGGTTGCGCCGTTAGTGACGCGAGTGTGTCATTTCCGGACATGGTTGGCGCAATTTTTTTTTTAATTTACGTTGTGCGTCATACTTGGCGCCAAACTTATTTCATTATTTATTTGCCCCATTGCTGTTTGCCTTTTTCTATGTCAGAGGGCTATGCTATTTGCATTTTTTTCACATTCCTGAAACTATCGTATAAGGAAATTGATAATTTTTCTTTAAGTTTTTTTTCTTTTACATTCTACAAGATGTCTCAATCTGATCTTCCTCAAAAGTATCTGTTGGAACTTTGCTGCCTGACATCGGTTCTACCAAAGCTAAGTGCATTTGTTGTAAAATTGTGGAGATTATATCTCCTAATGTCATTTGTATTAGTTTTTACATGCAGATAGTGTGTCCATGAGTAATAGTACATTGCCGGTTGCAGTTCCTTCATCTTCTAATGTACATGATATACCTATGAATTTTAAAGAATTTGTTACTGATTTCTATTCAGAAGACTTTGTCTGCATTTCCGCCTTCTAATAAGCGTAAGAGGTCTTTTAAAACTTCTCATAAATTTGATGAAATTTCAAATGACCGACAACATAATGAATTATCTACCTCTGATGAGGATCTATCTGATTCAGAAGATCCTTCCTCTGATATTGACACTGACATATCTACTTATTTATTTAAAATAGAATATATGCGTTCTTTGTTAAAAGAGGTGTTAATTACTTTGGATATTGAGGAAGCTAGTCCTCTTGATATTAAAACCAGTAAACGTTTAAATTCTGTTTTTAAACCTCCTGTGGTTACTCCAGAGGTTCTTCCTATTCCTGATGCTATTTCTGATATGATTTCTAAGGAATGGAATAAGCCGGGTACTTCTTTTCTTCTGTTAAGTGTGATCAGTCCACGGGTCATCATTACTTGTGGGATATTAACTGCTCCCCTACAGGAAGTGCAAGAGGATTCACCCAGCAGAGTTGCTATATAGCTCCTCCCCTCTACGTCACCCCCAGTCATTCTCTTGCACCCAACGACTAGATAGGATGTGTGAGAGGACTATGGTGATATATTTAGTTTTTATATCTTCAATCAAAAGTTTGTTATTTTATAATAGCACCGGAGTGTGTTATTCCTTCTCTGGTAGAATTTGAAGAAGAATCTACCTGAGTTTTTCTATGATTTTAGCCGGAGTAGTTAAGATCATATTGCTGTTTCTCGGCCATCTGAGGAGAGGTAAACTTCAGATCAGGGGACAGCAGGCAGATTAATCTGCAAAGAGGTATGTAGCAGTTTATTATTTTCTGACATGGAATTGATGAGAAAATCCTGCCATACCATTATAATGTAAACTCAGCCTTGAATGCAGTAGATGTAGCTGATATCAGGCTGTCATGTATGTATATTTTACACTTCAGTTTTCTGGGAAATGGTACTTCTCTGGCTTTTAAACTGTATACATAGACTTAACCTATTTTGCAGGGACTTGCAATAGGTTTTAAATGACAATTAATTATTGAGGTAAAACGTTTTTTTGCTGGCATGTAAAAACGTTTTTTTCTCTGAGGTGCTGGGTGAAAAAATGTTTTGGGCACTTTTTTTCCACTTGGCAATAGTTTTGATTTAAATTAGAGCAGTTCACTGATCCCTCTCACTGTTATGTGTGTGGGGGAGGGGCCATTTTGGTGCTTTCACTATGCATCAGAAAAACTCAGTCAGAGGTTCATTTTCTTCCTGCATGATCCGGTTCATCTCTACAGAGTTCAGGGATCTCAAGAGTCTTTTTTGAGGGAAGTAATCATTCACAGCAGAGCTGTGCTGATTGTATTGACTGTGATATAAAAAACGTTTATTTGTGTATTTTTTTCTGCTGCCTGGGTTAGTTATCATTTGCTGAGGGGAACAATCCTTTGCTAAAACTGTATATTCTGACAAAGATTGATGCTATAACTTAATTATTTTATCTGTTATAATATTTTCTGTGCTTCTTAAAGGCACAGTTCGTTTTCATATTATTTGTAAATTACTTTGAAAAGTATTTCCAAGTTGCTGTTTATTTGCTAGTGTGTTAAACATGTCTGATTCAGAGGAATATCTCTGTGCTATATGTGTTAATGCCAAAGTGGAGCCCAATAGAAATTTATGTACTAAATGTATTGATGCTACTTTAAAAAATAGTCAATCTGTACAAATTGAACATATTTCACCAAACAACGAGGGGAGAGTTATGCCGACTAACTCGCCTCACGTGTCAGTACCTGCATCTCCCGCTCAGGAGGTGCGTGATATTGTAGCGCCGAGTGCATCTGGGCGGCCATTACAAATCACATTACAAGATATGGCTACTGTTATGACTGAAGTTTTGGCTAAACTACCAGAACTAAGAGGTAAACGTGATCACTCTGGGATGAGAACAGAGTGCGCTGATAATGCAAGGGCCATGTCTGATACTGCGTCACAGTTTGCAGAACGTGAAGACGGAGAGCTTCATTCTGTGGGTGACGGTTCTGATCCAAATAAACTGGACTCAGACATTTCAAATTTTAAATTTAAGCTTGAGAACCTCCGTGTGTTACTAGGGGAGGTATTAGCGGCTCTGAATGATTGTAACACAGTTGCAATCCCAGAAAAAATGTGTAGGTTGGATAAATATTTTGCGGTACTGACGTTTTTCCTATACCTAAGAGACTTACTGACATTGTTACTAAGGAGTGGGATAGACCCGGTGTGCCTTTCTCACCCCCTCCTATATTCAGAAAAATGTTTCCAATAGACGCCGCCACACGGGACTTATGGCAAATGGTCCCTAAGGTGGAGGGAGCAGTTTCTACTTTAGCTAAGCGTACCACTATCCCAGTGGAGGATAGCTGTGCTTTCTCAGATCCAATGGATAAAAAATTAGAGGGTTACCTTAAGAAAATGTTTGTTCAACAAGGGTTTATATTGCAACCTCTTGCATGTATTGCGCCTGTCACGGCTGCAGCAGCATTTTGGTTTGAGTCTCTGGAAGAGACACTTCAATCATCCACACTAGATGACATCACACACAAACTTAAATTCCTTAAGTTAGCTAATTCATTTATTTCAGATGCCGTAGTACATTTAACTAAACTTGCGGCTAAAAATTCAGGATTCGCCATTCAGGCACGCAGAGCTCTGTGGCTAAAATCCTGGTCAGCTGATGTTACGTCTAAATCTAAATTGCTTAATATTCCTTTCAAAGGGCAGACCTTATTCGGGCCCGGCTTGAAAGAGATTATTGATGACATTACAGGAGGTAAAGGTCATGCCCTGCCTCAGGACAAGGCCAAAGCCAAGGCTAGACAGTCCAATTTTCGTTCCTTTCGTAATTTCAAAGCAGGAGCAGCATCAACTTTCTCTGCACCAAAACAGGAAGGAGCTGTTGCTCGCTACAGACAAGGCTGGAAACCTAACCAGTCCTGGAACAGGGGCAAACAGGCCAGAAAACCTGCTGCTGCCCCTAAGACAGCATGAATTGAGGGCCCCCGATCCGGGACCGGATCTAGTGGGGGGCAGACTTTCCCTCTTCGCCCAGGCTTGGGCAAGAGATGTTCAGGATCCCTGGGCGTTAGAGATCATATCTCAGGGATACCTTCTGGACTTCAAATCCTCTCCCCCAAGAGGGAGATTTCATCTGTCAAGGTTGTCAACAAACCTAACAAAGAAGGAAGCGTTTCTACGCTGCGTACAAGATCTTTTATTAATGGGAGTGTTCCATCCAGTTCCGCGGTTGGAACAAGGACAAGGGTTTTACTCAAATCTGTTTGTAGTTCCCAAAAAGAGGGAACCTTCAGGCCAATCTTGGATTTAAAGATCCTAAACAAATTCCTAAGAGTTCCATCGTTCAAGATGGAAACTATTCGAACAATTTTGCCCATGATCCAAGAGGGTCAGTACTTGACCACAGTGGATTTAAAGGATGCTTACCTTCACATACCGATTCACAGAAGTCATTACCGGTATCTAAGGTTTGCCTTTTTAGACAGGCATTACCAGTTTGTAGCTCTTCCATTCGGACTGGCTACGGCTCCAAGAATCTTCACAAAGGTTCTGGGCACTCTTCTGGCGGTACTAAGACCGCGAGGAATTTCAGTAGCTCCGTACTTAGACGACATACTGATACAAGCTTCAAGCTTTCAAACTGCCAAATCTCATACAGAGATAGTACTGGCATTTCTAAGGTCGCATGGATGGAAAGTGAACGAAGAGAAAAGTTCTCTCTTTCCACTCACAAGAGTTCCCTTCCTGGGGACTCTGATAGATTCTGTAGAAATGAAGATTTACCTGACAGAGGACAGGTTAACAAAACTTCAAAATGCATGCCGTGTCCTTCATTCCATTCAAGAGACCAGAAATTCTCTTCTATGGTGGCTTTATCGGCCACATCTGTCCAGGGGAATGCCATTCAGCAGGCCAGACTGGTCAATTGTAACAACAGACGCCAGCCTACTAGGTTGGGGCGCTGTCTGGAATTCTCTGAAGGCTCAGGGACTATGGAATCAGGAGGAGAGTCTTCTTCCAATAAACATTCTGGAATTGAGAGCAGTCCTCAATGCTCTTCTGGCTTGGCCCCAGTTAGCAACTCGGGGGTTCATCAGGTTCCAGTCGGACAACATCACGACTGTAGCTTATATCAACCATCAGGGAGGGACAAGAAGCTCCCTAGCAATGATGGAAGTATCGAAGATAATTCGCTGGGCAGAGTCTCACTCTTGCCACCTGTCTGCAATCCACATCCCGGGAGTGGAGAACTGGGAGGCGGATTTCTTAAGTCGTCAGACTTTTCATCCGGGGGAGTGGGAACTTCATCCAGAGGTCTTTGCCCAAATACTTCCACGTTGGGGCAAACCAGAGATAGATCTCATGGCGTCTCGACAGAACGCCAAGCTTCCGCGCTACGGGTCCAGATCCAGGGATCCGGGAGCGGTCCTGATAGATGCCTTGACAGCATCATGGACCTTCAGGATGGCTTATGTGTTTCCACCTTTCCCGATGCTTCCTCGATTGATTGCCAGAATCAAACAGGAGAAAGCATCAGTGATTCTAATAGCGCCTGCATGGCCACGCAGGACTTGGTATACAGATCTGGTGGACATGTCATTCTGTCCACCTTGGTCGTTACCTCTGAAACAGGACCTTCTGATTCAGGGTCCTTTCAAACATCAAAATCTAACTTCTCTGAAGCTGACTGCTTGGAAATTGAACGCTTGATCTTATCAAAGCGTGGTTTTTCTGAGTCAGTTATTGATACCTTAATACAGGCTAGGAAGCCTGTCACCAGAAAGATTTACCATAAAATATGGCGTAAATACCTATATTGGTGCGAATCCAAAGGTTACTCTTGGAGTAAGGTTAGGATTCCTAGGATATTGTCTTTTCTACAAGAAGGTTTAGAAAAGGGGTTATCCGCTAGTTCCTTAAAGGGACAGATCTCAGCTCTGTCCATTCTGTTACACAAGCGTCTGTCAGAAGTTCCAGACGTTCAGGCTTTTTGTCAGGCTTTGGCCAGGATTAAACCTGTGTTTAAAGCTGTGGCTCCACCATGGAGTTTAAACCTTGTTCTTAACGTTTTACAGGGTGTTCCGTTTGAACCCCTTCATTCCATTGATATAAAGTTGTTATCTTGGAAAGTTCTATTTTTAATGGCTATTTCCTCGGCTCGAAGAGTCTCTGAGTTATCAGCCTTACATTGTGATTCTCCTTATTTGATTTTTCACTCGGATAAGGTAGTTCTGCGTACTAAGCCTGGGTTCTTACCTAAGGTAGTCACTAACAGGAATATCAATCAGGAGATTGTTGTTCCATCCTTGTGCCCAAATCCTTCTTCGAGGAAGGAACGTCTTTTGCACAATCTGGATGTAGTTCGTGCCCTTAAATTTTATTTACAGGCAACTAAAGATTTTCGACAAACGTCTTCCCTGTTTGTCGTTTACTCTGGTCAGAGGAGAGGTCAAAAAGCTTCTGCTACCTCTCTCTCTTTTTGGCTTCGTAGCATAATTCGTTTAGCTTATGAGACTGCTGGACAGCAGCCTCCTGAAAGAATTACAGCTCATTCCACTAGAGCTGTGGCTTCCACTTGGGCCTTTAAGAATGAGGCCTCTGTTGAACAGATTTGCAAGGCTGCAACTTGGTCTTCGCTTCATACTTTTTCCAAATTTTACAAATTTGACACTTTTGCTTCCTCGGAGGCTATTTTTGGGAGAAAGGTTCTTCAGGCAGTGGTTCCTTCTGTATAAAGAGCCTGCCTATCCCTCCCGTCATCCGTGTACTTTTGCTTTGGTATTGGTATCCCACAAGTAATGATGACCCGTGGACTGATCACACTTAACAGAAGAAAACATAATTTATGCTTACCTGATAAATTCCTTTCTTCTGTAGTGTGATCAGTCCACGGCCCGCCCTGTTTTTTAAGGCAGGTAAATATTTTTTAAATTATACTCCAGTCACCACTACACCCTTGGCTTCTCCTTTCTCGTTGGTCCTTGGTCGAATGACTGGGTGTGACGTAGAGGGGAGGAGCTATATAGCAACTCTGCTGGGTGAATCCTCTTGCACTTCCTGTAGGGGAGCAGTTAATATCCCACAAGTAATGATGACCCGTGGACTGATCACACTACAGAAGAAAGGAATTTATCAGGTAAGCATAAATTATGTTTTAATCCTTCTGCAAGGTTTAAAAAATTGTATCCTTTACCAGCAATTTCAATAGTTTTGGGAAAAGATCCCCAAAGTTGATGGGGCTATTTCTACTCTTGCTAAACTCACCACTATTCCTATGGAAGATAGTACTTCCTTTAAAGATCCTTTAGATAGGAAGCTTGAATCTTATTTAAGGAAAGCCTATTTCTTCTATAAGGTACGACGAGTCCACGGATTCATCCTTTACTTGTGGGATATTATCCTCCTACTAACAAGAAGTGGCAAAGAGCACCACAGCAGGGCCGTCTATATAGCTCCTCCCTTAAAAGAAACAAATTCCGCAACAGTGGTGTAAAGAAGGACTGGGAGAGATTTGCAAGTAAAATTGTATTTAATACATTTCAAAACGAGTATAACATAACAGGCACAGCAAACAAACCCCGCTGACGCGTTTCCCGCTTCACAAGCGGTTTATCAGAGCTGGGAGAAAAGGTGTTACAGACAGCTGTTAAATCACAGGTAGCAAAGGTGAGTAGCCAATCTGCATACAGAGTTCTCACCTACGTCTCAACAATCTATAAACAAGATAATTTTCACTATCACTAAAGTTGATACAAATTCATTCTGAATAGTCACATACATACAAAAGATCATTAAAACAAAACACCAATTCTAAAATGAGTAATAAATCAAAGTACAGAATAGCGGAACCCTTCAGCAAACAAATAATGCAACTGTCATTACATTTAAAGTAACAGACTCCCGCATTATGATAGCCACCAAAGTATAAAAGTCAAATGCAAGCAAAAATCTTTTAGGGCAAATGCGGGAATATGTTACAATGTAACAACTATACATGATAGAATTGCACTGTGATCGAATAAGAGATATAATTGTATATCTACAAATTTAGAAACATATTAATATATTTGATAACGTCACTAGGACTAAATGTGTAATGTAAAATGGAAATGTTCCATTATTTTAATTCAAAACATCATATTATTCACATTATTACCTAGTCTTCAAAATAGCAATGAAACTCAGTGTTGTGCTTACACAAATAAATTTAGCATAAAATATGTATTTGATTTTTAGGCATCAATGAACAGTTTAATATCGCTTATTTTATTTATCCCTAGGGGGGAACCGGTTTTTAAAGTATAGATCTCTCTCTTACTTAGAGCCTTATACCTGTCCCCACCTCTGGAGTTAATTTTTACTTGTTCAATACCTTGGAAACGAAAATACCTAAATTTGTCAACATGTTCGTAGAAATGCTTTGCCACTGGTGGTTTTTGGTACATCTGCCTCTAGGGACAAAAGATGTTCTCTGATCCTATCCTTTAAGCCCCTAAAGGTGAGACCCACATACTGAAAATTGCAATGTAAACAAGTAATGAAGTACACCACAAATGTAGAGCTACAATTGATACGTTCCCTAATATTATAGATTATATTAGTATTTGTTAAATGGAAAGTATCTCCTACAAGAGCAAAATCACAGCTCTTGCACGGTCTCACTCCACATTTGTAGAAACCACATTTTTTTAGACAAACAATTACCTGTTTTACCCACCATCACCGAAGTGTTGGTATTAGCTCCGGAACTAAGATTCTTATTGATTTTATCCCCTATAGTATCAGATCTGTAGGAGATAAATTTACAATTAGCTGCCTTGAAAGGCATTACTAAGCTTGCATAAGGGGCTAATTACAAAAATGGTTGTCACTGAGTTTTGAATGTTTGTGGGCAAACCTTTTATGAACTGGGAGTGCTGTTAACGTTTTGTGGGAAACTTTGAGGGTACACTTGGCGTTTTTTTGGGTCTCATAACCCACATGGCTAGTTTAAAACCGCTCTGGTGCGGTTCTTTGAGGCTGTAGAGACATCGAGTGAGATGGGCGGGGCCTATTTTTGCACCTCAGATGCGAAGTTTTCACGCAGCAAGCTCCAACTCCTGAGGGCCCTTGTGGATGTTTTGGGCCAAATCGAAGCTTTAACCCCATATTTACTCTCCCTGAGGGCAGGTCGGTGCCACAGCAGCACTATGGCAAGGTGCTGGGGGTGTTTTTTCCGGATTTAGGCCTAATTTCAATCCGGTTTGCACATTAAAGGGTTAAATGTTAAATTTCCTTGTGGGGCAAACTTAACTACATATATTGAGTCTGCTTGCAAAAATTTGGTGCATTTGTAAGCAGTTTTGCAGAACGTGTGCTTTTTTTTCTCTTAAAGGCGCAGTACAGTTTAAGATTATTTTTTTCACTAAATAAAGTGTTTTCATGCTTGTTTGTAGCCATTACTAGCCTGTTCAACATGTCTGACATTGAAGAAAGTCATTGTTCAATATGTTTAGAAGCCATTGTGGAACCCCCACTTAGAATGTGTCCCTCATGCACTGAAAGGTCAAATTGCAAAGAACATATTTTAGCTACTAAAAGTATGTCGCAGGATGATTCTCAGTCAGCAGGGAATCAGTTATGCCATCTAATTCTACCCAAGTGTCACAACTATTAACGCCCGCACAAGCGATGCCAAGTACTTCTAGTGCGTCTAATTCACCCTGCAAGATATGGCCACAGTTATGAATACTACCCTCACAGAGGTTTTATCTAAGCTGCCTGGGTTGCAGGGGAAGCGCAGTAGGTCTGGTGTGAGAACGAATGCTGAGCCCTCTGACGCTTTATTAGCAATATCCGATGTACCCTCACACTGTTCTGAGTTGGGGGTGAGGGATTTGCTGTCTGAGGGAGAGATTTGATTCAGGAAAGATGTTCCCTCAGACTCAGATATGACGACTTTTAAATTTAAACTAGAACACCTCCGCTTATTGCTCAGGGAGGTTTTAGCAACTCTGGATGATTGTGACCCTATTGTAGTTCCAGAGACATTGTGTAAAATGGACAGATTTCTAGAGGTTCCTGCCTACACTTACATTACTAAGAAGTGGGATAGACCAGGTATTCCGTTCGCCCCCCCTCCTACTTTTAAGAAAATGTTTCCCATATCAGACACCATGTGGGACTTGTGGCAGATGGTCCCTAAGGTGGAAGGAGCTATTTCTATCCTGGCTAAGCGTACAACTATACCTATTGAGGACATTTGTGCTTTCAAAGATCCTATGGATAAAAAATTAGAGGGTCTCCTAAAGAAAATATTTGTTCATCAGGGTTTTCTTCTCCCACCTATAGCGTGCATTGTTCCTGTAACTACAGCAGCTTCTTTTTGGTTCGAGGCTCTGGAGGAGGCTCTTCAGGTTGAGACCCCATTAGATGATATTCTGGATAGAATTAAGGCTCTCAAGCTAGCTAATTCTTTCATTACATATGCCGCTTTTCAACTGGCTAAATTAGCGGCAAAGAATTCAGGCCATTTTAGCGCGTAGAGCGTTATGGCTTAAGTCCTGATCTGCTGATGTGTCATCAAAATCTAAGCTTTTAGCCATCCCTTTCAAGGCTAAGACCCTATTCGGGCCTGAACTGAAAGAGATCATTTCAGACATCACTGGAGGGAAAGGCCATGCCCTTCCTCAGGATAAGACAAATAAGATGAGGACCAAACAAAATAATTTTCGTTCCTTTCGAAACTTCAAATTTGGTCCCTCTACCTCTTCCCCTGCTGCAAAGCAAGAGGGGAATTTTGCTCAATCCAAGTCAGTCTGGAGATCTAACCAGACTTTGAAGGGTAAACAGGCCAAGAAGCATACTGCTGCCACCAAGACAGCATGAAGGGGTAGCCCCCGATCCGGGACCGGATCTAGTAGGGGGCAGACTTTTGCTCAGGCTTGGGCAAGAGACATTCAGTGAGATAGTGGGTGATGATAGTGCGCTTAGTGTAGGGTATTAAACACCTTAACTTAATAGCAGATCCTTCAGACTACTATAGTGAAAGTTTAACAAGTGTAAGAGAAAAAGTAAGGGCGCTAAAAAAGCTAAAAATACCAATTAAAGCTGACAGATAAATGTATAATAACCAGGGACTTCAAATAGAATAATTATGTATTTAATATACCATAAAAGATGACAAGAACATAAAATTAAAAGGGACGTCTCCCAAGAAATTGCATAATAAAATAATACAGCATAAAATTATTTCAGCATAAATGTAATCCTGAATAAAAACTGGATTTTAATAAAATGGTGGATACTATATATAAATAAAAGTTCATTCCTTAGGACTTTGCCGTTTGGGAGATAGTGTCTATATCTAGAGTCAGATGTCAGATATACAAGTAATCTTGATTGCTGTTCTATGTAATATTCCCACAATAGAAAATCTTTACTTCATCTGTGTTTTAGTAAGTTAGAAACGTCTATATCTTATCTTAAATACTAGACGATAACTTTACCAGTGGCCGGTCTCTGTCAGGCAACTCCGTGTGTGCTCCACGAGAATCCGGCGTCTGACGTCACGGTTTCCACCTCGAGGGCTCGTCTCTATTCAGCCAATTCGAACCTCCGTGGGTCCCTGTCTGTCAATCTGTTGTTGTTCGGTTCTTAGTAATTTGGTTATAGTTGGAGGTTGCTCTTAGTGCTGTGCACGCAACCTCTTTTTCAGGTATCCGCCAGGGGATAAAAAATGATGAAGTACAACCCGGGTTGATAATTCTTCTGTACGAAGGTAGTTGATCCTTAGACTGTGGTATGTGGTACTGGTTTTCTACGCGTTTCACTCCTTTCAGAGCTTTATCAAGAATGACTAGCCCACATTATCCTCCTCCTTTTCAAGGTGTCTCTGTGTTCCAGTATGCCAACGTGTTTCGGCCTAGACTAGGCCTTTCTCAAGACTATATATATATATATATATATATATATATATATATATAGTCTTGAGAAAGGCCTAGTCTAGGCCGAAACACGTTGGCATACTGGAACACAGAGACACCTTGAAAAGGAGGAGGATAATGTGGGCTAGTCATTCTTGATAAAGCTCTGAAAGGAGTGAAACGCGTAGAAAACCAGTACCACATACCACAGTCTAAGGATCAACTACCTTCGTACAGAAGAATTATCAACCCGGGTTGTACTTCATCATTTTTTATCCCCTGGCGGATACCTGAAAAAGAGGTTGCGTGCACAGCACTAAGAGCAACCTCCAACTATAACCAAATTACTTAGAACCGGACTGGACAACAACAGATTGACAGACAGGGACCCACGGAGGTTCCAATTGGCTGAATAGAGGCGAGCCCTCGAGGTGGAAACCGTGATGTCAGACGCCGGATTCTCGTGGAGCACACACGGAGTTGCCTGACAGAGACCGGCCACTGGTAAAGTTATCGTCAAGTATTTAAGATAAGATATAGACGTTTCTAACTTACTAAAACACAGATGAAGTAAAGATTTTCTATTGTGGGAATATTACATAGAAAAGCAATCAAGATTACTTGTATATCTGACTCTAGATATAGACACTGTATCTCGCAAACGGCAAGGTCCTAAGGAATGAACTTTTATTTATATATAGTATCCACCGTTTTATTAAAATCCAGTTTTTATTCAGGATTACATTTATGCTGAAATAATTTTATGCTGTATTTTATTATGCAATTTCTTGGGAGACGTCCCTTTTAATTTTATGTTCTTGTCATCTTTTATGGTATATTAAATACATAATTATTCTATTTGAAGTCCCTGGTTATTATACATTTATCTGTCAGCTTTAAGTGGTTTTTTTAGCGCCCTTACTTTTTCTCTTACACAAGAGACATTCAGGACTCCTGGGCTTTAGAAATCGTAACCCAGGGGTATCTTCTAGATTTCAAAGATTCTCCTCCAAGGGGGAGATTCCATCTTTCTCAATTGTCTGTAAACCAGACAAAAAGAGAGGCGTTCTTACGCTGTGTAGAAGACCCCTATATACCATGGGAGTGATCTGCCCAGTTCCGAAAACGGGGCAGGGGTTCTACTCCAATCTGTTTGGTCTTAAGGTTCCCTCTTTTTTGGGAACCACAATTTTAGATCTCAAGATCCTAAACAAGTTCCTCAGAGTCCCATCCTTCAAGATGGAGACCATTTGGACTATTTTACCAATGATCCAGGAGGGTCAATATATGACCGTGGACGTAAAGGACCAGTCAACATAGTAGATTTGCATAATCAACAAATTCAAGATAACAAGACAATGCAATAGCACTTAGTCTGAACTTCAAATGAGTAGTAGATTTTTTTTTCTGACAATTTTAAGTTTTGTCTTTTTCCACTCCCCCTGTACCATGTGACAGCCATCAGCCAATTACAAATGCATACACGTACCATGTGACAGCCATCAGCCATTCAAAAATGCATACACACTTATTCTTGCACATGCTCAGTAGGAGCTGGTGACTCAAAACGTTTAAATATAAAAAGAATGTGCACATTTTGTTAATGGAAGTAAATTGGAAAGTTGTTTAAAATGGCATGCTCTATCTGAATAATGAAAGTTTAATTTTGATTGAGTGTCCCTTTAAAGGATGCGTATCTACACATCCCTATCCACAAAGATCACCAGTTCCTCAGGTTCGCCTTTCTGGAGAAGCATTACCAGTTTGTGACTCTTCCCTTCAGGTTGGCCACAGCTCCCAGAATTTTCACAAAGGTGCTAGGGTCCCTTCTGGCGGTTCTAAGGCCGCGGGGCATAGCTGTGGCGCCTTATCTGGAAGATATCTTAATTCAGGCGTCGACTTACCAACTAGCCAAGTCTCACACTGACATCGTGTTGGCTTTTCTACGATCCTACGGGTGGAAGGTGAACGTAAAAAAGAGTTCACTTATCCCTCTCACAAGAGTTCCATTCCTGGGAACTCTGATAGATTCGGTGGACATGAAAATTTTTCTGACGGAGGTCAGGAAATCAAATATTTTAACCATCTGCCGAGCTCTTCATTCCATTCCTCGGCCGTCAGTGGCTCAGTGTATGGAGGTAATCGGACTAATGGTAACGGCAATGGACACAGTTCCGTTTGCTCGCTTGCATCTCAGACCACTGCAACTATGCGTGCTCAAACAGTGGAATGGGGATTATGCAGATTTATCTCCTCAGATAAATCTGGATCAAGAGACCAGAGACTCTTCTTTGGTGGTTGTCACAGGATCATCTGTCCCAGGGAATGTGTTTCCGCAGGCCAGCATGGGTCATAGTGACGACAGACACCAGCCTATTGGGCTGGGGTGCAGTTTGGAATTCCCTGAAAGCACTGGGTTTGTGGACTCAGGAGGAGGCTCTCCTCCCGATAAATATATCAATCATCAGGGGGGAACAAAGAGTTCTCTAGCGATGATAGAGGTTACCAAAATAAAGTCGTCAGACTTTTCATCCGGGGGAGTGGGAACTCCATCCGGAGGTGTTTGCACAATTGATTCAGCAATGGGGCACACCAGAATTGGATCTGATGGCGTCTCGTCAGAACGCCCAACCTCCTTGTTACGGGTCCAGGTCACGGGATCCTCAGGCAGTACTGATAGATGCTCTAGCAGTACCCTGGTCGTTCAACCTGGCTTTTGTGTTTCCACCATTTCCTCTCCTTCCTCGTTTGATTGCCAGAATCAAACAGGAGAGAGCTTTGGTGATTTTGATAGCACCTGCGTGGCCACGCTGGACTTGGTATGCAGACCTGGTGGACATGTCATCTCTTCCACCATGGACTCTGCCACTGAGACAGGACCTTCTGATTCAAGGTCCGTTCCAGCATCCAAATCTAGTTTCTCTGCGGCTGACTGCTTGGATATTGAACGCTTGATTTTATCCAAGCGGGGTTTCTCTGAGTCGGTCATAGATACCTTGATTCAGGCTCAAAAGCCTGTCACTAGGAAAATGTATCATAAGATATGGCGTAAATATCTTTATTGGTGCGAATCCAAAGGCTACTCATGGAGTAAGATCAGAGTTCCTAGGATTTTGTCCTTTCTCCAAGAAGGATTGGAGAAGAGGCTATCAGCTAGTTCCTTAAAGGGACAGATATCAATTCTACTGCAAAAAACATCTGGCAGATGTTCCAGTCGTTCTGTCAGGCTTTAGTTAGAATCAAGCCTGTGTTTAAACCTGTTGCTCCGCCATGGAGTTTGAATTTAGTTCTTAAAGTTCTTCAAGGGGTTCCGTTTGAACCTATGCATTCCATAGATATTAAGCTTCTATCTTGGAAAGTTCTGTTTTTAGTTGCTATCTCTTCGGCTCGAAGAGTTTCTGAATTATCTGCATTGCAATGCGACTTATCTTGTTTTCCATGCTGATAAGGTGGTTTTGCGTACCAAACCTGGATTCCTTCCTAAGGTTGTTACTAATAGGAATATCAATCAGGAAATTGTTGTTCCTTCTCTGTGTCCTAATCCTTCCTCTAAGAAGGAGCATCTGTTGCACAACTTGGACGTGGTTCTTGCTTTGAAGTTTTACTTGCAAGCAACCAAAGAGGTCAAAAAGCTATGGCTACCTCTCTTTCTTTTTGGCTGAAAAGCATAATCCGTTTGGCATACGAGACTGCTGGACAGAAGCCTCCTGCAAGGATTACAGCTCACTCTACTAGAGCGGTGGCTTCCACATGGGCTTTTAAAAATGATGCTTCTGTTGAACAGATTTGTAAGGCTGCGACTTGGTCTTCGCTTCATACCTTTTACAAATTTTACAAATTTGATACTTTTGCTTCTTCGGAGGCTATTTTTGGGAGCAAAGTTCTTCAAGCAGTGGTGCCTTCTGTTTAACCATCTGTCTTGTCCCTCCCGTTCATCCGTGTCCTATAGATTTGGTATTGTATCCCACAAATAAAGGATGAATCTGTGGACTCTTCGTACCTTATAGAAGAAAAGTAAATTTATGCTTACCTGATAAATTAATTTCTTCTATGGTACGACTACTCCATGGCCCGCCCTGTCATTTTAAGACAGATTATATTTTTTGATTTTAAACTTCAGTCACCTCTGCACCTTGTAGTTTCTCCTTTTTCTTCCTGTACCTTTGGTCGAATGACTAGGGCGTGGAGCTAAGGGATGAGCTATATAGACAGCTCTGCTGTGGTGCTCTTTGCCACTTCCTGTTAGCAGGAGGATAATATCCCACAAGTAAAGGATGAATCCGTGGTCTCGTCTTACCATAGAAGAAATTAATTTATCAGGTAAGCTTAAATTTACTTTTTCTTGTTACGTTGTAACCAATTCGGTTGGATGTAACAGTGGGAAGGGTCTGTAATCATGAGGGCATCTTTGAGATTTTTATTTCTTTTATATCCCCCTCTAGGGTGGTGCCACTTGTCAAATGGAAGGGTAGGGTCACTCTTTATAATGTGCCAGTGCTGGTTAAGGCTTGCGCCTACCTTACTGATGGTTGGACTATAAACCATGGTGAAAGTCAATCTTTGCATGGAATGGTACTGCTGAGACACTTGAGAGTTGGTTTGATCAGCTCAAAAAATTGGACAATCCCAGTAAAATTCAAATTTAAATATCCAAGAAACATCAATTGATTTCCTTGACTTGAGAATCTTCAAGAAAGGCCAGAAACAGCTGGGGACATCCCTGTTCTGTAAACCGACAGACCGAAATTCATTACTCCATGCAAGCAGCAGTCATCCAACTGCTCTATTGAAAGCAATTCCGAAAGCACAGCTAATAATTGTCAAGAAACAGTGAACCAGAGTTGAGACTGACACAATTAGCAGAGAAATTTAAGCAGCAGGGCTACAATTCACGGTTAATTGACCAGAATGTGCGAGGGGTCACTAATCCAAAACCTGATGCTTGTGTGACAGAGGGGACATGCAAAGATTGACTTTCACCATGGTTTATAGTCCAACCATCAGTAAGGTAGGTGCAAGCCTTAACCAGCACTGGAACATTTATAAAGAGTGACCCTACCCTTCCATTTGACAAGTGGCACCACCCTAGAGTGGGATATAAAATAAATAAAAATCTCATGCCCTCATGATTACGGACCCTTCCCAGTGTTACATCCAACCAAATTGGTTCCAACGTAACAAGAAAAATGGCTGCTATAGGTGCACTGGATGTACGACCTGCAGCGCTATGATACCGGGCCCGACGTTTGGCCATCCTCACACTAATTGGAGGTTTCAGATCAGATATTTCATCACGTGCACTACCACTCATGTGGTGTATCTCCTCAATTGTTTCTGTGGGCGTTTTTATGTCGGGAAAACCACTGATGATGCACGGACAAGATTTGCTAATCACAGATCAGCCCTAAAGAAAATGATCAGCGACCAGCCTGTGGCAAGGCATTTCCTTGAGGCCGGCCATACAGTGAATGACCTTAGATTCGTTCTAATTGATCATATTCCCCCGTTGAGACGTGAAGGTGATCGCAATAAGATTCTTCTTCAAATTGACGCGAGATAGATACACCGTTTTTTTTTTAATTTTTATTGAAATATCAATCCAGGGTACAGAAAGAAAGAGGGAAGTCAATTGTAATCACTTTGGTTACATAATAAGGAAAAAAAATTCTTCATTAACACAGTAAATTAACACCTAATAAACTTGATAAATAAAAACCATTGTGTGAAAAGAACAACTATCAACCAAGATGTAAACATTAGCAAGGAAAAAGGAAAGGAAGATAACATCTAGATCTGGATGCTAATAACTAACCTTGCTAACAACCTGAACCTTCCTATGCTGGTCAATCAGCCAGGCCCCAGAATGGAGGGAGAGGAAATTAAAAGGTATGGAAAAAACAAAACAAAAAAGGCAGGAGAAAAAGGATCCCCTCTAGAGAAACATTAAACTTGCCAATTAGGTGAAAATAAACCAAGCTCTAATTGTTGGATAAACCAGATGGATCCCCTAAAAGGGGCAATTAACTGTAGTTGTGCATCTACAGAAAATGTTAATATTACTTTTTGCCATTTAAAAAAAAAATCTTTGTATTGACTTATCACTAGCATCTCTTAAATCAAATTGTTCCATAGTGATCTGATAATAGATTTTATTTACAAACTCCTTGAATTTAGGTTCCCGGGGAGATTTCCAATTCCTGAGCATGACATTGCATCCTACTAAAATTATTGTGTTTATGAGCCTAATCTTTGCATAAGGTTCCTCATGGTTTACGAGGAAAAAGATGAGCCTCGACTCAAAAGTAAAACTGCAGTCATTCACCTTATTCATCCAAAAACATACTTTGCTCCAGAGCTGGGACGCTTTAGGACAGCTCCAGAAACAATGTACTTCATCTGCCTCCCTAGCATTACATTTAGGGCACTTCTTTTTTTTTTTAATACCATTTTGGCTGGTGTAATGTATAATAGATTTGTTAACTTAAAGTGCGATTCCTTCCAATCTCTAAAGACTTGAGTTTGATCTATTAATTTAAAGCTTTGTAAGATATGTTCTCTAGTAGAGTTTAGGGGGAACTTGTTCCATTTCCTCTCTAGATCACCAATATGTAACATCCCATGATACTTAATGAGCAAATTATAGGGAATTGAGATGGAGACTTTCCCAGCGTGATATAATCTAATCACGTCGTCTAAATCTCCCAGTGAGGGACTAGTTTCACCCTCTGCTCGTAAAGTCCTGATCCAGTGTTGTGCCTGGAGATAAGCATCGAAGGAGGTTTTTGCTAAATTAAAATTATCTCTCAGCTCTGCAAATATCTTAATCGATAAGGTTTCATTTACGCAGATATCCTTTATATTTTTAAGGACATTCCTGGCCCATGTAGAGAAGACTTTATATGTAAGCCCCGGAGTGAAATCCGGATTCCCTACTAGGGGAAGAAACACGGATCTGCGGAAATTAATATGTAGCGCCCAACAGACTTTTTGCCATGCCAGAATTATATACTTAAATGTATATAGATGTGCCACATTTACTGGCAGATTCACGAATGGAATATGGATCAGTGCTTTCAAAGAAAATGGGGCTACCAATTGTGTTTCTAATCCAAGAAAGAAAACCTGTTCTTTTTCTGATATCCAGTCTAATACGAATTTAACAAGTGCAGCATAATTATAGAACTGGATATTAGGCAATGCCAATCCGCCATGTGCTTTAAAATATGATAGTTTAACTTATGAGATCCTGGCTTTCTTCCCATGCCATATAAATCTATCAAATAACGTTTGTAAGAATTTTAAGTCTTTTTTAATAATTAAAAGAGGGAGATTCTGGAGTAAGTACAGTAATTTTGGAAATAAGATTGCTTTAATTAGCATTACTCTCGCAGAGAGGGAAATAGGAAGATTATGCCACGCTGTTAATTTCTGTTTGAACATATCGATACATTTCCGAAAGTTTAACTCATACCATAGAGGATTCTTACCTAAAATAATACCTAAATACTTAATTTCCTGTACTTCTTTAAAAGGATGTAGAACATGGGTCTTAGGTTTATAAATCCAAAGCAATTCCGATTTTCCCCCAGTTAATTTTATAGCCAGAAATCGAACTAAATATTTCAATAATCTTTAACAGTTGAGGTATGGATTGTTTAGTGTTACTTAAAAAAAGTAGAATATCATCTGCAAATAATGATGTCACAAGATTCTTGTCCCCTAACTTAATTCCTTTTAGCTCTTTTCTTAATAGAATTGCCAGTGGCTCTAGTGATTGAAAAGTAAAGGGGAAAGGAGGCAGCCCTGGCGTGTGCCTCGTTGGAGAGTAAAACTCTGTTACTTCCCCATTGACATTAATGGCAGATGCTGGAGCCTGATATAATACACGTGTAAAATGATAAAAATTCCCTATAAGACCAAATCCTTTAAGCGCACTAAACAAGTGGTCCCATACTATGCAGTCAAATGCCTTCTCAGCGTCGACTGTAAGTAGGGCTACTTCTGTGCTGAAATGTGCCTTATTTTTTTTTATTGATCTATTCCAGAAGTGATCAATAACCAACATCACTTTTCGGAGATTCTTCAACGAATTTCTCCCCACCATGAAGCCTGCTTGATCCGGGTGTATTAATGGCTCCAGGATGTGCTTAAGTCTAGATGCAATAATAGCAGTTAAAAGCTTATAATCTTGATTTAATAACGATATAGGCCTATAAGACAGAATTTCTGGATTTTTATCTTTTTTTAAGATCAGCGCCACATTTGACGCTGAGAAGAACCTCGACTGCATTTGATTTTTTATATAATATTCATTGAATAGCACCGCTAGTGTGGGGAGGATTTCATCATGTAGAAGTTTGTAAAACTCTGATGGAAGAGCATCCGGACCTGGCATCTTATTTGACTTAGCCTGCTTAATGGCATCTGAAATTTCACGTAGTGATATAGGTTCATTCAACCGGCTCAGGTCCTGGGAATCTATTTTAGGTAACACTACACTTTTCCAAAATTCCTGTTTATTCTCTAAATTGACTGCTCCTGCTGAGTAAACCTCTTGAAAGTATTTAACGAGTTCACGTCTTATCTCAGAAATATTAGTAATCCTTCTATCCCCAATCTTAATTGTGGCTATAAAATTCTTCTGAGACCAGCCTTTAGATAATTTGGCTAAATATTTTGCGGAATTACCATAGTGGCCTCTAAATCTAGCTTTTTGCTTTTGAATTTCTAATGATAGGCCTTGTTTCAAGAACAAGTCTCTCTCTACTCGAGCCGCAGTGTAATTAGCCCAGAAAATCTGATTTGGGTAATTTAGGTATTTCTTGTAGGCATTTTTAACCTGGCTAGCTAGTTGTTCTTCTCTATTTTTCTTCTTTTTTTTCCATTTACATAGATAAGCTTTGATCTCACCCCTCAAGACTGATTTCGCTGTTTCCCACAGAATTTCTGGTTTATTGGCATATGCAGCTTTAAATTGGCTTGTAGCCAGTTCTTAAATTTGGAGTTGTTAATTAGGTATTGAGGGGAAAAAAAAAGCGCGTTGTATAAACCTGGGGAACGAATTGCATTAATCTCCAAAGAAATAATTGCATGATCGGAGATAACTATCTCCCCTATATCTGATTTAATCTCCAGACCCAACATATTACTAGATATTAGGAAGTAATCTATTCTTGAAAAGGATTTAAATGTCCTAGACTCACAGGTGTACTCTTCACTATCGGGGTGTTGCAACCTCCATATATCTTTAAGTGCAAGCTTATATCCCAGATTCTGTAAGACCTTAGCTTCCTTGTTGTATCTAGCTCTTTGCCTGAGATTAGACCTATCTAAGCTAGGGGTGAATGCCATATTCAAGTCTCCAGCCAAGATAATATTTCTTTCATGTAATTAGCAAGAGTCCATGAGCTAGTGACGTATGGGATATACAATCCTACCAGGAGGGGCAAAGTTTCCCAAACCTTAAAATGCCTATAAATACACCCCTCACCACACCCACAATTCAGTTTTACAAACTTTGCCTCCCATGGAGGTGGTGAAGTAAGTTAGTGCTAGATTCTACGTTGATATGTGCTTCGCAGCAGGCTGAAGCCCGGTTTTCCTCTCAGAGTGCAGTGAATGTCAGAGGGATGTGAAGAGAGTATTGCCTATTTGAATACAATGGTCTTCCTCTAGGGGATCTATTTCATAGGTTCTCTGTTATCGGTCGTAGAGATTTCTTCTCCTACCTCCCTTTTCAGATTGACGATATACTCTTATATACCATTACCTCTACTAATTCTCGTTTCAGTACTGGTTTGGCTATCTACTATATGTAGATGAGTGTCTTGGGGTAAGTAAATCTTATTTCTATTTATGACACTCAAAGCTATGGTTGGGCACTTTATATGTAAAGTTCTAAATATATGTTTTAAACTTATATTTGCCATGATTCAGGTTAATCAGTATTCCTTCTTTCAGACTGTCAGTTTCATTATTTTGGGAAATGCATATGAATAAATATTTTTTCTTACCTTCAAAAATTTTCAAATTGACTTTTTTCCTTGCGGGCTGTTAGGCTCGCAGGGGCAGAAAATGCTTCAATTTATTGCGTCATTCTTGGCACAAACTTTTTTGGCGCCAAATTTCGTAATTTCCGGCGCCATAGTTGACGCGGGAAGTTTACACATGGTTGAGTCATTTTTTTGACGCATGTGTGTTAGACGTTTTTTTGCGCCCAAAAATGTGGGCGTCTTTTTTGGCGCCAAAAAATATGGGTGTCATACTTGGCGCCAAATAATGTGGGCGTCTTACTTGGTGCCAAAAAATGTGGGCGTCATACTTGGCGCCATTTTTTTCACATTATTTCAGTCTCACTTTTTTGTTGCTTCTGGTTGCTAGAGGCTTGTTTGTTTTGCATTTTTTCCCATTCCTGAAACTGTCATTTAAGGAATTTGATAATTTTGCTTTATATGTTGTTTTTTTCTATTACATATTGCAAGATATTTCAAAAGCTGTTCCTGTATCAGATAATACTGAGGGATTCCTGATGACTGATATCAGTCCTACCAAAGCTAAGTTCATTTATTTTAATGTTATGAATGTTTATATTTAGCTATGGTTTGTAATAAGTTTTCATGATAAACTTTTACATGCAGAGTTTATTAGTATTCATGCATTATCTATTGCTATTCTTTTTACATCTTATGTACAAGATATACTTAGGAATTTATAAGAATATTTTTCTGATTCTATTATAAAGGCTTTGTCTGCCATCCCGCCTTCTAATAAAATGTTTAGGTCTTTTTTAAACTTCTCATTTAGTTGATGAAGTTTCAAATGATCAACAACATACTGAATTATCCTTCTCTGATGGTGTTTTTTCTCATTCAGAATATTCTTCATCAGATATTGACACTAACAAATCTACTTTTTTATTTTTAAATAGAGTACATTCGTTTTTTTGTTGAAAAGGTGTTGATTATTTTGGATATTGAAGTAACTAGTTCTTTTGATTAAGACTAGCTAACATTTAAATTCTGCTTATTAACCTTCTGTGGTTTCTTCAGAGGTTTTTTTCCAGTTCCTGATACTAGGGAATGGAATAGGCCGGGAATTTCTTTTATTCCTTCTTTAAGGTTTTTTTAATTGTATCCTTTGCCGGCAGTTAGTTTTAAGTTTTGAGGAAGATCCCCCAAGTTAATGGGACTATCTCTACTCTTGCTAACATACTACTATTCCTATAGCAGATAGTATTTATTTCTCTTGTAAGGTGTATCCAGTCCACGGATCATCCATTACTTGTGGGATATTCTCCTTCCCAACAGGAAGTTGCAAGAGTATCACCCACAGCAGAGCTGCTATATAGCTCCTCCCCTAACTGCCATACCCAGTCATTCTCTTGCAACTCTCAACATAGCTGGAGGTAGTAAGAGGAAAGTGGTGTAATATAGTTAGTTTTTTCTTCAATCAAAAGTTTATTGTTTTTAAATGGTACCTGAGTTGTACTATTTTATCTCAGGCAGCATTAAGAAGAAGAATCTGCCTTTGTTTTTCTATGATCTTAGCAGAAGTAACTAAGATCCACTGCTGTTCTCACATATGTCTGAGGAGTGAGATAACTTCAGAGGGAGAATGGCGTGCAGGGTATCCTGCAATAAGGTATGTGCAGTTATGTTTTTCTAGGGATGGAATTGCTAGAAAATGCTGCTTATACCGGATTAATGTAAGTTAAGCCTAAATACAGTGATTTAATAGCGACTAGTATCAGGCTTGCTGTCAGAGGTATATACTCTGATTAATGTGCAATATAAAACGTTTGCTGGCATGTTTAATCGTTTTTATATATGCTTTGGTGATAAAACTTATTGGGGCCTAGTTTTTTCCACATGGCTGGCTTTATTTTTGCCTAGAAACAGTTTCCTGAGGCTTTCCACTGTTGTAATATGAGTGGGAGGGGCCTATTTTAGCGCTTTTTTGCGCAGTTAAAATTACAGACAGAGACATTCAGCTTCCCTCAGCAGTCCCCTGCATGCTATAGGACATCTCTGAAGGGCTCAAAAGGCTTCAAAAGTCATGTATTGAGGAAGGTAAAGCCACAGTGGAGCTGTGGCAGTTGTGTCTGTTTAAAAACGTTTTTTTCAATTTGTTAATCCGTTTTTTGTATTAAGGGATTAATCATCCATTTGCAAGTGGGTGCAATGCTCTGCTAACTTGTTACATACATACACTGTAAAAATTTCATTAGTTTAACTGCCTTTTTTCATTATTTCAAATTTTAGCAAAATTTGTTTCTCTTAAAGGCACAGTAACGTTTTTTATATTGCTTGTTTAACTTGATTTAAAGTGTTTTCCAAGCTTGCTAGTCTCATTGCTAGTCTTTATAAACATGTCTGACATAGAGGAAACTCCTTGTTCATTATGTTTAAAAGCCATGGTGGAACCCCATATGAGAATGTGTACTAAATGTATTGATTTCACTTTAAACAATAAAGATCAGCTTTTATCTTTAAAAAATTTATCACCAGAGGATTCTGACAAGGGGGAAGTTATGCCGACTAACTCTCCCCACGTGTCGGACCCTTTGACTCCCGCTCAAGGGACTCACGCTAAAATGGCGCCAAGTACATCTAAGACGCCCATAGCGATTACTTTGCAGGACATGGCGGCAATCATGGATAATACCCTGGCAGCGGTATTAGCCAGACTGCCTGATTTCAGAGGAAAGCGCGATAGCTCTGGGGTTAGATGTAGTACAGAGCGCTCAGATGCTGTAAGGCCCATGTCTGATACTGCATCACAATATGCAGAAGCTGAGGAAGGAGAGCTTCAGTCTGTGGGTGACATTTCTGATTCGGGGAAACCTGATTCAGATATTTCTACTTTTAAATTTAAGCTTGGGGAGGTGTTAGCTGCTCTGAATGACTGTGACACAATTGCAGTTCCAGAGAAATTGTGTAGACTGGATAAATACTATGCAGTGCCGGTGTGTACTGATGTTTTTCCAATACCTAAAAGGTTTACAGAAATTATTAATAAGGAGTGGGATAGACCCGGTGTGCCGTTTTCCCCCCCCCTCCTATTTTTAGAAAAATGTTTCCAATAGACACCACCACACGGGACTTATGGCAGACGGTCCCTAAGGTGGAGGGAGCAGTTTCTACTTTAGCAAAGCGTACCACTATCCCTGTCGAGGACAGTTGTGCTTCTTCAGATCCAATGGATAAAAAATTAGGTTACCTTAAGAAAATGTTCATTCAACAAGGTTTTATCCTGCAGCCCCTTGCATGCATTGCGCCCGTCACGGCTGCTGCAGCGTTCTGGTTTGAGTCTCTGGAAGAGGCCTTTCAGACAGCTACTCCATTGACTGAAATACTTGACAAGCTTAGAACACTTAAGCTAGCTAATTCTTTTGTTTCTGATGCCATTGTTCATTTGACTAAACTAACGGCTAAGAATTCTGGATTCGCCATTCAGGTGCGTAGGGCGCTTTGGCTTAAATCTTGGTCAGCTGACGTGACTTCAAAGTCTAAATTACTTAAAATTCCCTTCAAGGGGCAGACCCTATTCGGGCCTGGTTTGAAGGAAATTATTGCTGATATTTCTGGAGGTAAGGGTCATACCCTTCCTCAAGACAGGGCCAAATCAAAGGCCAAACAGTCTAATTTTCGTGCCTTTCAAAACTTCAAGGCAGGTGCAGCATCAACTTCCTCTACTACAAAACAAGAGGGAACTTTTGCTCAATCTAAGCCGGGCTGGAAACCTAACCAGTCCTGGAACAAGGGCAAGCAGGCCAGAAAGCCTGCTGCTGCCTCTAAAACAGCATGAAGGAATGGCCCCCTATCCGGTAACAGATCTAGTAGGGGGCAGACTTTCTCTCTTCGCCCAGGCGTGGGCAAGAGATGTTCAGGATCCCTGGGCGTTGGAGATCATATCTCAGGGATATCTTCTGGACTTCAAATCTTCCCCTCCTCAGGGGAGATTTCACCTTTCGAGATTATCTGTAAACCAGATAAAGAGGCATTCTTACGCTGTGTGCAAGACCTCCTAGTTATGGGAGTGATCTGTCCAGTTCCACAGTTGGGACAGGGTTTTTATTCAAATCTGTTTGTGGTTCCCAAGAAAGAGGGAACCTTCAGACCCATTTTGGATCTAAAGATCTTAAACAAATTCCTCAGAGTTCCATCGTTCAAAATGGAAACTATTCGGACCATCCTACCTATGATCCAGGAGGGTCAGTACATGACCACTGTGGATTTGAAGGATGCTTACCTTCACATACCGATTCACAAAGATCATCATCGGTTCCTAAGATTTGCCTTTCTGGACAGGCATTACCAATTTGTGTCTCTTCCCTTCGGGTTAGCTACAGCTCCAAGAATCTTTACAAAGGTTCTGGGATCGTTTCTGGTGGTCCTAAGACCGCGAGGTATATCAGTGGCCCCTTATCTGGACGACAGCCTGATACAGGCGTCAAGCTTTCAGATTGCCAAGTCACATACCGACATAGTTCTGGCATTTCTCAGGTCACATGGGTGGAAGGTGAACGAGGAAAAGAGTTCTCTATCCCCACTCACAAGAGTCTCCTTCCTAGGGACTCTGATAGATTCTGTAAAAATGAAGATTTACCTGACAGAATCCAGGTTATCAAAGCTTCTAAATCTGGATCAAGAGACCAGAGATTCTCTTCTCTGGTGGCTATCTCAGGTCCATCTGTCCAAAGTTATGACCTTTCTCAGGCCAGATTGGACAATTGTAACAACAGATGCCAGCCTTCTAGGTTGGGGTGCAGTCTGGAATTCCCTGAAGGCTCAGGGATCGTGGACTCAGGAGGAGAAACTCCTCCCAATAAATATTCTGGAGTTAAGATTAATATTCAATGCTCTTCTAGCTTGGCCTCAGTTAGCAATGCTGAGGTTCATCAGATTTCAGTCGGACAATATCACGACTGTGGCTTACATCAACCATCTAGGGGGAACCAGGAGTTCCCTAGCGATGTTAGAAGTCTCCAAGATAATTCGCTGGACAGAGACTCACTCTTGCCATCTATCAGCAATCCATATCCCAGGTGTAGAGAACTGGGAGGCAGATTTTCTAAGTCGTCAGACTTTTTATCCGGTGGAGTGGGAACTCCATTCGGAGGTGTTTGCTCAATTGGTTCATTGTTGGGGCAAACCAGAACTGGATCTCATGGCGTCTTGCCAGAACGCCAAGCTTCCTTGTTACGGATCCAGGTCCAGGGACCCAGAAGCGGCACTTATAGATGCTCTAGCAGCGCCTTGGTTCTTCAACCTGGCTTACGTGTTTCCACCGTTTCCTTTGCTCCCTCGACTGATTGCCAAAATCAAACAGGAGAGAGCATCGGTGATCTTGATAGCGCCTACGTGGCCACGCAGGACCTGGTATGCAGACCTAGTGGACATGTCATCTTTTCCACCATGGACCCTGCCTCTGAGACAAGACCTTCTACTACAAGGTCCTTTCAATCATCCGAATCTAATTTCTCTAAGACTGACTGCATGGAGATTGAACGCTTGATTTTATCAAAGCGTGGCTTCTCCGAGTCAGTCATTGATACCCTTATACAGGCACGAAAGCCTGTCACCAGGAAAATCTACCAGAAGATATGGCGTAAATACCTTTTATTGGTGTGAATCCAAGAATTACTCATGGAGTAAGGTTAGGATTCCTAGGATACTGTCCTTTCTCCAAGAGGGTTTGGAAAAAGGTTTATCAGCTAGTTCTTTAAAGGGACAGATTTCTGCTCTGTCTATTCTTTTGCACAAGCGTCTGGCAGAAGTTCCAGACGTTCAAGCTTTTTGTCAGGCTTTGGCTAGAATTAAGCATGTGTTTAAACCTGTTGCTCCCCCATGGAGCTTAAACTTGGTTCTTAAAGTTCTTCAGGGAGTTCCGTTTGAACCCCTTCATTCCATTGATATCAAGCTTTTATCTTGGAAAGTTCTGTTTTTGATGGCTATTTCCTTGGCTCGGAGAGTCTCTGAGTTATCTGCTTTACAATGTGATTCTCCTTATCTGATTTTCCATTCAGATAAAGTAGTTCTGTGTACAAAACCTGGGTTTTTACCTAAGGTAGTTTCTAACAAGAATATCAATCAAGAGATTGTTGTTCCATCATTGTGTCCTAATCCTTCAAAGAAGGAACGTCTTTTACATAATCTGGACGTGGTCTGTGCTTTAAAGTTTTACTTACAAGCTACTAAAGATTTTCACCAAACATCTACACTGTTTGTTGTTTACTCTGGACGGAGGAGAGGTCAAAAAGCTTTGGCAACCTCTTTCTTTTTGGCTTCGGAGCGTAATACGCTTAGCCTATGAGACTGCTGGACAGCAGCCCCCTGAAAGGATTACAGCTCATTCTACTAGAGCTGTGGCTTCCACCTGGGCCTTTAAAAATGAGGCCTCTGTTGAACAGATTTGCAAGGCGGCGACTTGGTCTTCGCTTCATACCTTTTCAACATTTTACAAATTTGATACTTTTGCCTCTTCGGAGGCTATTTTTGGGAGAAAGGTTCTTCAGGCAGTGGTTCCTTCCATTTAAGCCTGCCTTGTCCCTCCCTTCATCCGTGTAATTTAGCTTTGGTATTGGTATCCCACAAGTAATGGATGATCCGTGGACTGGATACACCTTACAAGAGAAAACATAATTTATGCTTACCTGATAAATTTATTTTTCTTGTGGTGTATCCAGTCCACGGCCCGCCCTGTCCTTTTCAAAGGCAGGTCTAAATTTTTGGCTGATGTTGCAACTGCTTCAGCTTTCTGGTTGGATACTTTAGTGCAACAAGTATCGGATTAGGATTTGTTTAGCATTGTTAAAGGATTACTAATTTTTAAGCTTAACAACTAACATATTAAAGTTAATAAACATTAATTAAAACCTACTGACCTATATTTTCTCCAAAACGAAGTTTCATAACGTTCTAAAAGTTATATCTTTTATTCGCCGATGATGTCACGTTATCCTGCCCACTATTTTCAGCACTGTGTGTTCAAAATACTTAAACCAATAACTTTGTGTTTAAAGCGTCATTTTGAAACCTAGGTATTGTAAACGGATTGGTACAGAGCAAAGGATACCCACGGAGTGGGTTTGGAAAACAATTAAATTTGCAGACAAGATTTCTGATATACGGTAGAGATATGTTAATGAAATGCTATTGATAAAAAGCGTATTTGGGGTAGTTAGTAACAGGCATAGAAAATATTTACTTACAGTGGCCCTTTAAGTTGATCAACATGCTAATAATTTCATTTGTGTCGTCATTTTTTTGATATTTTCGCAAATGAGGTTTAATCTATGTCTTTAGCTATTTTAGCTAGAAGAACTTTATGATTTTAATCTTGGAATGCTAATTTGATTTCTAAATTCCATATTTCTTTTTTTCCAAGGTAATCAATTATTTGGTTCACAATTGAATTCTTCAACTGTTACTCTGGGCTGCAAGTTCTAAGGCTAAATATTAAGCTTTTTTTTCTTACTAAGGAACGGAATTCTAATTTCTTCCCCAAGTAACATGCTTATAATTGGAAGTTTTCTTCATTCAATTTAAGCCATTTTAAAAATCAAAGTCCGCTCCCCAAATTTGCATTTAGGTGCAGTTCTTATTCCAGCTTAGCTGGTAAGGGGCAGGTTAAGACTTTTTTAATAAATGTGTTTGGTTCAATTTGTTCCAAACTTCTTAGATTTGGATACAGAATAGGATTCAGAATAAAACCGTCTGTGAGAAGTATTTTTTCTCTCTCTAACATATTCCAGCTATTCCAGTAAGGCTCACACTTTCCTGAAGTGTGTTTCAGTCCTATATGTATTGGGTACTTGTGAAGCGCGGCTGGTCACCCGTTGGGGCTCAAGGCGCTGCTCAGACCTGGAGTTTTCTGGGGTATTTATACCAGTTCCTTTTTAGGAACAGGATTTGGGGGTTTTATTCAAAACTATTCATTATTTTAAAGATAGAAAATCTTTTTGAATTGTCATATAAGTATACCATCTTTTAGAATGGAGTTTATATGGTCTATTCTGCCTTTTTGGTCAGTAATGGCATTATTTGTTCACAATAGATACAATAGATGCATATCTTCATTTTCTGTTTTCATTCAGATTATTTTCATTTTCTGAGATTCTCTTTTTTTGACAAGCATTACCAATTTGTTGCTTTTCCTTCTGGTCTAGCGACAGCTCTAAGAATCTTTTCAAGGTTCTCAGTGTTTCCTTATTTGGACGGTCTCGTGGTACTGGCTCAGTCTTTTCGTTCTGCGGAATCTCATACGATTCAACTTTTGTTGTTTCTTCAAGACATGGTTAGAGGATCTTTTTATCAAAAGCTCTTTGATTCCTCAGACATGGGTCACCTTTTTTAGGTTTCCAGATAGATTGTGTCAATGTCTTTGTCTCTAGCAGACAAGTGACAATTTTATTGGATTCTGTTTGTCGGAACCTTCAATCTCTATTATTTCCTTCAGTTGCTATATGCATCTAAGTTTTTGGTATTATGGCTGCAGCATTGGATTCGATTCCCTTTGCTCATTTTCATAAGAAACCTTTCCAGTTTTCTATACTGAATTTATGGTGCAGGGATTCTAGGATATCACTTTTTATATATTTGAATCCCAATGTTCAACTATCTTTGATTTGGTGATTAGATCACCATCATATAGTTCTACGGGTCTCTTCGGTTCATTCAACCTGGACCATGATCACTACAGATGCGAGTCTTTTAGGTTGGAAGGCTGTCTGGGGATCTCTGTCAGCACAAGGGGTTTGGAAATCTCAGGAGGCGAGATTACCAATCGATATTTTGGAACTCCGTGCATTTTTCAGAGTTCTTCAGTTTTGGCTTCTTTTTGAAGAAAGAGACGTTTATTGTTTTTCAGACAGACAATGTCACAACTGTGGCATATGTCAATCATCAGGGTGGGGCTCTCAGTCCTTAGGCTGTGAAAGAAGTATCTCGGATACTTGCTTGGACTAAATCCAGCTCCTGTCTAATTTCTGCGGTCCATTTCCCAGGTATAGACAATTGGAAAACGGATTATCTCTGTCAATCAAGCTTTACATCCAGGAGAATGGTCTTTACCTAGATGTGTTTTTTCAAATTGTTCAGATGTGTGGGCTTCCAGAAACAGATTTGATGGCATCTCATCTAAACAAGGAACTTCCCAGGGGCCTATTCAGGTCCGGGGATCCTCTGGCAGAAGCAGTGTATGCATTGACACTTCCTTGGAGTTATCAATCTGCCTATATTTTTTCGCCTCTGGTTCTTCTTTTTAGAGTGATTTTCAAAATCATCAGGGAGCAATCTTTTGTGTTGCTGGTGGCTCCAGCATGGCCGCACAGGTTTTGGTATATGGTTCTTGTTCGGATGTCCAGTTGCCAATCTTGGTCACTTCCATTAAGGCCAGACCTTATATCTTAACATTCATTTTTTCCATCAGGAACTCAAATTATTAATTTGATGGTATGGAGTTTTAACGCTTAGTACTTAGTCATAGAAGTTCTTTGACTCAGTGATTAATACTATTTCTTCTGTTAAGTGTGATCAGTCCACGGGTCATCATTACTTCTGGGATATTACTCCTCCCCAACAGGAAGTGCAAGAGGATTCACCCAGCAGAGCTGCATATAGCTCCTCCCCTCTACGTCACTCCCAGTCATTCTCTTGCACCCAACGACTAGATAGGATGTGTGAGAGGACTATGGTGATTATACTTAGTTTTATATCTTCAATCAAAAGTTTGTTATTTTAAAATAGCACCGGAGTGTGTTATTACCTCTCTGGCAGAGTTTGAAGAAGAATCTACCAGAGTTTTGCTATGATTTTAGCCGGAGTAGTTAAGATCATATTGCTGTTTTCGGCCATCTGAGGAGTGAGGTAAACTTCAGATCAGGGGACAGCGGGCAGATGAATCTGCATAGAGGTATGTAGCAGTTTTTATTTTCTGACAATGGAATTGATGAGAAAATCCTGCCATACCGATATAATGTCATGTATGTATACTTTACACTTCAGTATTCTGGGGAATGGTACTTCACTAGAATTACACTGTAAGAAATACATAAAGCTGTTTAATAACTAGAGATTATGTTTAACGTTTTTGCTGGAATGTAAAATCGTTTTCATTTGCTGAGGTACTGTGTGAATAAATGTTTGGGCACTATTTTTCCACTTGGCAGTTGCTTAATCTGTTTTTCTGACAGTTTCTGTTCTCCCTCACTGCTGTGTGTGAGGGGGAGGGGCCGTTTTTTGGCGCTTTTTCTATGCATCAAATATTTCAGTCAGCAACTCATTGTATTCCCTGCATGATCCGGTTCATCTCTACAGAGCTCAGGGGTCTTCAAAACTTATTTTGAGGGAGGTAATTTCTCTCAGCAGAGCTGTGAGAATTATAGTTTGACTGAGATAAAAAACGTTTATTCTGTAATTTGTTTCCTGCTTTCAGAATTTGTTATCTTTGCTAATGGGATTAAACCTTTGCTAAAGTTGTGTTGTTTACAAGGATTGAGGCTTTAACTGTTTCAATTTATTAATTTTCAACTGTCATAGATCTTCTGTGCTTCTTAAAGGCACAGTACATTTTAATATTATTCTAATTGAATTGTATTTCCAAGTTGCAAGTTTATTTGCTAGTGTGTTAAACATGTCTGATTCAGAGGATGATACCTGTGTCATTTGTTGCAATGCCAAAGTGGAGCCCAATAGAAATTTATGTACTAACTGTATTGATGCTACTTTAAATAAAAGTCAATCTGTACAAATTGAACAAATTTCACCAAACAACGAGGGGAGAGTTATGCCGACTAACTCGCCTCACGTGTCAGTACCTACATCTCCCGCTCAGAGGGAGGTGCGTGATATTGTAGCGCCGAGTACATCTGGGCGGCCATTACAAATCACATTACAGGATATGGCTACTGTTATGACTGAGGTTTTGGCTAAATTACCAGAACTAAGAGGTAAGCGTGATCACTCTGGGGTGAGAACAGAGTGCGCTGATAATATTAGGGCCATGTCAGACACTGCGTCACAGGTGGCAGAACATGAGGACGGAGAACTTCATTCTGTGGGTGACGGTTCTGATCCAAACAGACTGGATTCAGATATTTCAAATTTTAAATTTAAACTGGAAAACCTCTGTGTATTACTAGGGGAGGTGTTAGCGGCTCTGAATGATTGTAACACAGTTGCAATACCAGAGAAAATGTGTAGGTTGGATAAATATTTTGCGGTACCGACGAGTACTGAGGTTTTTCCTATACCTAAGAGACTTACTGAAATTGTTACTAAGGAGTGGGATAGACCCGGTGTGCCGTTCTCACCCCCTCCGATATTTAGAAAAATGTTTCCAATAGACGCCACCACAAGGGACTTATGGCAAACGGTCCCTAAGGTGGAGGGAGCAGTTTCTACCTTAGCTAAGCGTACCACTATCCCGGTGGAGGATAGCTGTGCTTTTTCAGATCCAATGGATAAAAAATTAGAGGGTTACCTTAAGAAAATGTTTGTTCAACAAGGTTTTATATTGCAACCCCTTGCATGCATTGCGCCGATCACGGCTGCAGCGGCATTCTGGATTGAGTCTCTGGAAGAGAACATTGGTTCAGCTACTCTGGACGACATTACGGACAGGCTTAGAGTCCTTAAACTAGCTAATTCATTCATTTCGGAGGCCGTAGTACATCTTACTAAACTTACGGCGAAGAATTCAGGATTCGCCATTCAGGCACGCAGGGCGCTGTGGCTAAAATCCTGGTCAGCTGATGTTACTTCTAAGTCTAAATTGCTTAATATACCTTTCAAAGGGCAGACCTTATTCGGGCCCGGGTTGAAAGAGATTATCGCTGACATTACAGGAGGTAAAGGCCATGCCCTGCCTCAGGACAAAGCCAAGACTAGACAGTCTAATTTTCGTTCCTTTCGTAATTTCAAAGCAGGAGCAGCATCAACTTCCTCTGCACCAAAACAGGAAGGAGCTGTTGCTCGCTACAGACAAGGCTGGAAACCTAACCAGTCCTGGAACAAGGGCAAGCAGACTAGGAAACCTGCTGCTGCCCCTAAAACAGCATGAATTGAGGGCCCCCGATCCGGGATCGGATCTAGTGGGGGGCAGACTTTCTCTCTTCGCCCAGGCTTGGGCAAGAGATGTTCAGGATCCCTGGGCGCTAGAGATAATATCTCAGGGATACCTTCTGGACTTCAAATACTCTCCTCCAAGAGAGAGATTTCATCTGTCAAGATTGTCATCAATCCAGACAAAGAAAGAGGCGTTTCTACGCTGCGTACAAGAGCTCTTGTTAATGGGAGTAATCCATCCAGTTCCACGATCGGAACAGGGACAGGGGTTTTACTCAAATCTGTTTGTGGTTCCCAAAAAAGAGGGAACTTTCAGACCAATCCTGGACTTAAAGATCCTAAACAAATTCCTAAGAGTTCCATCGTTCAAGATGGAGACTATTCGGACAATTTTACCTATGATCCAAGAGGGGTCAGTACATGACCACTGTAGATTTAAAAGATGCTTACCTTCACATACCGATTCACAAAGATCATTATCGGTACCTAAGGTTTGCCTTCCTAGACAGGCATTACCAGTTTGTGGCTCTTCCATTCGGATTGGCTACAGCTCCAAGAATCTTCACAAAGGTTCTGGGTGCTCTTCTGGCGGTACTAAGACCGCGGGGAATCTCGGTAGCTCCATACCTAGACGACATTCTGATACAAGCTTCAAGCTTTCAAACTGCCAAGTCTCATACAGAGTTAGTGCTGGCATTTCTAAGGTCACATGGATGGAAGGTGAACGAAAAGAAAAGTTCACTCGTTCCACTCACAAGAGTTCCCTTCCTGGGGACTCTTATAGATTCTGTAGAAATGAAGATTTACCTGACAGAGGACAGGCTAACAAGACTTCAAAGTGCTTGCCGCACCCTTCATTCCATTCAACACCCGTCAGTGGCTCAATGCATGGAGGTAATCGGCTTAATGGTAGCGGCAATGGACATAGTACCCTTTGCACGCTTACACCTCAGACCACTGCAACTGTGCATGCTAAGTCAGTGGAATGGGGATTACTCAGACTTATCCCCTTCTCTGAATCTGGATCAAGAGACTAGAAATTCTCTTCTATGGTGGCTTTCTTGGCCACATCTGTCCAGGGGGATGCCATTCAGCAGACCAGACTGGACAATTGTAACAACAGACGCCAGCCTTCTAGGTTGGGGTGCCGTCTGGAATTCTCTGAAGGCTCAGGGACAATGGAGTCAGGAGGAGAGTCTCCTGCCAATAAACATTCTGGAATTGAGAGCAGTTCTCAATGCCCTCCTGGCTTGGCCCCAGTTGACAACTCGGGGGTTCATCAGGTTTCAGTCGGACAACATCACGACTGTAGCTTACATCAACCATCAGGGAGGGACAAGAAGCTCCCTAGCTATGATGGAAGTATCAAAGATAATTCGCTGGGCAGAGTCTCACTCTTGCCACCTGTCAGCAATCCACATCCCGGGAGTGGAGAACTGGGAGGCGGATTTCTTAAGTCGTCAGACTTTTCATCCGGGGGAGTGGGAACTTCATCCGGAGGTCTTTGCCCAAATACTTCGACGTTGGGGCAAACCAGAGATAGATCTCATGGCGTCTCGTCAGAACGCCAAGCTTCCTCGTTACGGGTCCAGATCCAGGGATCCAGGAGCAGTCCTGATAGATGCTCTGACAGCACCTTGGGACTTCAGGATGGCTTACGTGTTTCCACCCTTCCCGTTGCTTCCTCGATTGATTGCCAGAATCAAACAAGAGAGAGCATCAGTGATTCTAATAGCACCTGCGCGGCCACGCAGGACTTGGTATGCAGACCTGGTGGACATGTCATCCTGTCCACCTTGGTCTCTACCTCTGAAACAGGACCTTCTGATACAGGGTCCCTTCAAACATCAAAATCTAACTTCTCTGAAGCTGACTGCTTGGAAATTGAACGCTTGATTTTATCAAGACGTGGGTTTTCTGAGTCAGTTATTGATACCTTAATACAGGCTAGGAAACCTGTTACCAGAAAGATTTACCATAAGATATGGCGTAAATACCTATATTGGTGTGAATCCAAAGGTTACTCTTGGAGTTAGGTTAGGATTCCTAGGATATTGTCTTTTCTACAAGAAGGTTTAGAAAAGGGTTTATCTGCTAGTTCATTAAAGGGACAGATCTCAGCTCTGTCCATTCTGTTACACAAACGTCTGTCAGAAGTTCCTGACGTCCAGGCTTTTTGTCAGGCTTTGGCCAGGATTAAGCCTGTGTTTAAAACTGTTGCTCCACCATGGAGTTTAAACCTTGTTCTTAATGTTTTACAGGGCGTTCCGTTTGAACCCCTTCATTCCATTGATATAAAGTTGTTATCTTGGAAAGTTCTATTTTTAATGGCTATTTCCTCGGCTCGAAGAGTCTCTGAATTATCAGCCTTACATTGTGATTCTCCTTATTTGATTTTTCATTCGGATAAGGTAGTCCTGCGTACTAAACCTGGGTTCTTACCTAAGGTAGTTACTAACAGGAATATCAATCAAGAGATTGTTGTTCCTTCTTTATGCCCAAATCCTTCTTCAAAGAAGGAACGTCTACTGCACAACTTGGATGTAGTCCGTGCTCTAAAATTTTACTTACAGGCAACTAAGGAATTTCGACAAACGTCTTCTCTGTTTGTCATTTACTCTGGGCAGAGGAGAGGTCAAAAAGCTTCCGCTACCTCTCTTTCTTTTTGGCTTCGTAGCATAATTCGTTTAGCTTATGAGACTGCTGGACAGCAGCCTCCTGAAAGAATTACAGCTCATTCTACTAGAGCTGTGGCTTCCACTTGGGCCTTCAAGAATGAGGCCTCTGTTGAACAGATTTGCAAGGCTGCAACTTGGTCTTCGCTTCATACTTTTTCCAAATTTTCCAAATTTGACACTTTTGCTTCATCGGAGGCTATTTTTGGGAGAAAGGTTCTTCAGGCAGTGGTTCCTTCTGTATAAAGAGCCTGCCTATCCCTCCCGTCATCCGTGTACTTTTGCTTTGGTATTGGTATCCCAGAAGTAATGATGACCCGTGGACTGATCACACTTAACAGAAGAAAACATAATTTATGCTTACCTGATAAATTCCTTTCTTCTGTAGTGTGATCAGTCCACGGCCCGCCCTGTTTTTAAGGCAGGTAAATATTTTTTAATTTATACTCCAGTCACCACTTCACCCTTGGCTTTTCCTTTCTCGTTGGTCCTTGGTCGAATGACTGGGAGTGACGTAGAGGGGAGGAGCTATATGCAGCTCTGCTGGGTGAATCCTCTTGCACTTCCTGTTGGGGAGGAGTAATATCCCAGAAGTAATGATGACCCGTGGACTGATCACACTACAGAAGAAAGGAATTTATCAGGTAAGCATAAATTATGTTTTTGCAGGCTCGTAAATCTGTGTCTAGTAAGATTTATTATCGAGTTTGAAAGATTTACATCTCTTGATGCTCTTTTCATAAATTCTCTTGGCATTCTTTTAGAATTCCTAGGATTTTATAGTTTTCTTCAGGATGGTTTAGATAAGGGTTTTTGTTTGCAAGTTCCTTGCAAGCACAAATCTCTGCTCTTTCTGTTATTCATTGTTTTGTTCAGGCTTTGGTTCGTATCAAGTCTGTCATTTAAGCCAATTTCTCCTCCTTGGAGTCTTAATTTGGTTCTGAGGGCTTTACAGGCTCTTCCGTTTGAGCATATGCTTTCTTTGGACATTTAAATTACTTTCATGGAAAGTATTGTTCCTTTAGACATCTCTTCAGCTAGAACAGTTTTTGAATTATCTGCTCTTTCTTGTTAGTCTCCTTTTTCTGATTTTTCATCAGGATAAGGTGTTTTTTTGCTGTCTTCTTTTCAATTTTTACCTAAAGTTGTGAATTTTAACAACATTAGTAGAGGAATTATTGTCCCTTCCTTGTGTCTTAATACTAAGAATTCTTTGGAGAGATTCTTACATTCTTTGGATGTGGTAAGAGTTTTGAAATTATGTTGAAGCTATTAAGATTTCAGAAAGACTTCTAGTCTATTTGTTATCTTTCTTTCATGTAATTAGCAAGAGTCCATGAGCTAGTGACGTATGGGATATACATTCCTACCAGGAGGGGCAAAGTTTCCCAAACCTCAAAATGCCTATAAATACACCCCTCACCACACCCACAATTCAGTTTTACAAACTTTGCCTCCCGTGGAGGTGGTGAAGTAAGTTTGTGCTAGATTCTTCGTTGATATGCGCTTCGCAGCAGGTTGGAGCCCGGTTTTCCTCTCAGAGTGCATTGAATTTCAGAGGGATGTGAAGAGAGTATTGCCTATTTCAATACCATGGTCTCCTTCTACGGGGTCTATTTCATAGGTTCTCTGTTATCGGTCGTAGAGATTTCTTCTCCTACCTCCCTTTTCAGATCGACGATATACTCTAAATATACCATTACCTCTACTGATTCTCGTTTCAGTACTGGTTTGGCTATCTACTATATGTAGATGAGTGTCTTGGGGTAAGTAAGTCTTATTTTATTATGACACTCTTAAGCTATGGTTGGGCACTTTATTTATAAAGTTCTAAATATATGTGTTTAAACTTATATTTGCCTTGATTCAGGGTAATCAGTATTCCTTATTTCAAACAGTCAGTTTCATTATTTGGGATAATGCATATGAATGATTCAATTTCTCCAACATTGGTGTGTCCGGTCCACGGCGTCATCATTACTTGTGGGATATCTCTTCCCCAACAGGAAATGGCA